>NC_044913.1:23505503-23682569 GCF_001633185.2 Quercus lobata | reverse complement strand
GATGCAACAAATCATACCCAGTGCATCATATTTCAATCAATCTTGGGATTTGATTAGGCTTCTTTATGTATTATCTCCACAGTTATTTCTAGGTTTAGCTTTGACTTTGAATTATCTCTTAGTCTAATTTTGTATCTTATACCAATCCTATATAGGTTGATAAAATCCTATTTCAATAATCTTAGATGTACAGTCTGGACTCTAGAAAGTTAATGCATATATAGGATAATCTACAATAAATCAATAGGGTAAAGCATCTTCAAAATCGATTTTCAATAAGTGTATCTGATTTCCTAATGGTGATGATAGATCTATGATAACATAGTAATGCTGAATATATATTGTATTATATGATTCAAAAATTTCAACAGGTTGTAAATAAAAGAACAAAATTTGACTTTGCTTTTTGTTATCTTCACAGTCAAGGCAGGAGTGAGTTTTATTTTGAGGTCTTAAAACATAGACACGTCAATTTGACAACCTGTCTACCCTCAGATAACAAATTGTTCAATGTTTTCTTTACATTTGAAAATAGAGTGACTAAATTTTAGTCTAGCCACCAACCTACTGCAAGCCTATTCCTTTTTCTGGGCTTAGAACTAACTGTGAACAAAAAGATATGACAAAAAGCATAGACACAAGCAAAATTTTCTATAGTGATCAATTTAATATTTGTGAACAAATAAATAATAGAAACCCTCCTAGGCATGAATTTATGTACCAAATTCTTATCCAACTAAGTTGCTTTCGGCCTTAGAGGCCTAAATTCATAGTGAAAAGCTCTTGATGGCTACCTCTTTACTGTCAAGCTTTGTGCATTACAATAAATTCATAGTGAAAAGCTCTTGATGGCTACCTCTTTACTGTCAAGCTTTGTGCATTACAATGAACACATTGATGGGTATTTGCAGTAGGCTAAATCCTAGACTAATAACACTTGAACTACAAGTAGGAATAAGATTACTTTGTTTGTACTTCAAGTAAGAATAGAATTACTTTGCTTTCCCTCCAAGTAGAAATAGATATAATGAACCTAGATTAGAGTTATATATTAGACTAGGGCTTTAACTAGGGTTGGAGCTTGATATCTTTATCATATGCGGACAGACTATTCCCAATCTGAAGCTGTTCTTTTCGAAATCTTTGTTTGATTGGATGTCATCTTTGCATTTATTTTCTTTTATTTCTCTTTTAGATCTATTTGATCATTGAAATTTTGAGAGTTTCATTGTGATGGTCTCATAGTATACTTGGGCTATTATGTACTTGGGCTATCTTTTTTTTTCTTCTTCTTTTTTTCAATAAAGTTATGTTTTTTATCTGAAAAACAATTCCCCGTAAAACTCAAGGTGGGTGGAAGCTTGAAGACAACTTGAGTTTGGAAAGAAGGTGAGACCTTTAGGGAAAGCGTAACTAGAAGGAATTTGCAATTGACCACACTCTTGATACCATGTAGAAGGAAAACAAAACTCAATTGATGGATATGAAAAACTATGAAGAAGAAAATAAAGGTGGAGAGAGAAGAAGAGAAAGAGAACACAAAGAATTAATATGGTTTGGCCTTGGAGGCCTACATTGACAGCACAAAGCCCTTAATGCATACATCTTTACTAATAAGATCTATGTGTTACAATGGACCCATTGATGGTTATTTGTAGTAAGGTAAATCCTAGACAAACAATACTTGAACTACAAGTAGGTTTAACATATATAATGAATTATTTTGCTTGCACTCCAAGTAGAACCATATATAATGAACCTGGATTAGAGTTATTTAACATATGAGGGCCATAAATGGGATGGGAGCTTGATATCTTTGACATCCACCTCAAACTCAAGGTGGAAGACAACTTGAGTTTGGAAAGAAGGTGAGACCTTGAGGCAAAGTATAACCAGATTGGATGTGTAGTTGACTAAGCTTTGATACCATATTAGAAATGATAAAACATAACTCCGATACCATATAGATAGAGAGAAAACTAAATAGATGGATATGAAAAAATATGAAGAAGAAAATGGATAAGTTGGAGAGAGAAATAGAAAGAGATAGAACACATAGAATTAACATAGTCCGGCCTTAAGGACTACATCCATAGTGAAAAGCTCTTGACGTAGATATTTACTATTAAGCTTTATATATTACAATGAATTTATTGATGGGTATTTGTAGTAAGCTAAATTCTAGACTAACAATACTTGAGCTACAAATAGGAATAAAATTACTTTGCTTTTACTCCAAGAAAGATTAGAATTACTTTAATTGCACTCTAGGTAGAATTAGATATAATGAACCAAAATTAGGGTTTTATAACATCCTAGGGCCTTAACCAGGATTGGGCCTTGATATCTTTAACATCCCCCTCAAACTAAAGGTGGAAGCTTGAAAACAACTTGAGTTTGGAAAGAAGTGCGACCTGGAGGGAAAGTGTAACCAGATTGGATGCGCAATTGACCAGAATGGACTCAATTAAATGAAGTGCAGATAAAAGAATGAAGTGTAGATAAAAGGTTGGAATAAAGGTTAGATGCATGCTATGATTGAGACTTGATTGCTGAGCACAGTGCATGGCATTCCTGCAGAAGCTACTGATCAAAGGCATAGTCTGGAATATTCTGTCTAAAGATGATAGAGACATGTGAAAAGAAAGAAAAACAAATAAAGACCATTGATTAGAGGTGAGGTCCAATTAACACAATGTGAAGATAACAGAGACTGACGACCAGAAAGAATGCCAATATATGAGGTTACCGACCAACTAGTTCCGGTGATACTCAGTCAAGATAGTTGAGGACTATTAGAAGGAAAGCCGAAAACCAGGCTCAGAATAAAGAAACATGTGCCCATTGAATGAAGTTGAAATTGCTAAGATCATCTAGTAAGAAAATATCCAAAAGACACATATGAGTTTGTCTCGATGCTGTCCACGGTAGGGAATAACTCAAAAAGATCCTTTAGAGTTATTGGCAGTGATGATAAGAGAAGAAACTTAGATCCAGAAATTAAAGATTTGGATTAATATAAAATTATTAATGAATGTTACAAAATAATTAATGGAGGTCACATGGGACTGGCTTTGATACCATATTAGAAAAATAAAACATAACTCTATTACCATGTAGAAAGAGAGGAAAACTAACTTGATGGATATGAAAAAAATATGAAGAAGAAAATAAAGGTGGTGGGAGAAAAAGGGAGAAAGAACGCAAGAATTAACGTGATTTGGCCTTAGAGACATACTTCCACAATGGAAAGGGCTTGATAGCTACATCTTTACCATTAAGCTCTGATTATTACAATGAACCCATTTATGGAAATTTATAGTAGGCTAAATCCTAAATGAACAATACTTGAATTACAAGTAAGAATAAGATTAGTTTGCTTATACTTCAAGTAAGACTATAATTACTTTGCTTGAACTCCTCGTAGAATTTGATGTAATGAACTTGGATTCAAGTTATATAATAGACTAGAGCCTTAAATAGAATTGGCTTTGATATCTTTTAACACCCGAAAAACCTCGTTGCATGCCCTTGTATGAAACAAAGAAAATTAACCTGTATTATTAAATTAAGATCCTTTAGAGTTCCTAAGGACCTAAGGTAACTCTACCATTAAATTCCTAAAATCCTATCAATTCATTTTGAAATGAGTGGATAAGATTTTACTATGCTATCAGCATTTGAAAAAACAGACTATCACTATTTTGATATCTATTTAAATTGTTAATGACGTGGCAAAATCATTCATTTCAAACAAGATGGATTAGATTTTAGAAACTCCACAATGGAGTTACCCTATAAATTCTAGAGGACCCTAGTTTGTCCATTCCGCATAAAAGTACTCTCTAATCATGACAATTAGCTTTAACAAATATGAATTCTCTAATATAACTGTAAAACATGTGAGGAAAACAACTTAAATAAATATATTTTTTTCACCTTAAAGATGAAATATATTCCATAACAATTGCCTTCTGTTCAACATCATAGCTATACCATCGTTCTGGGACAGAAATCAGATCACACCTTCGAACATCTACAGTAGGAAGAAAAAGAAAAGTTAAAATTTGCAATCTAAAATCTAAGTAAAACCACTTGAAATTTGGATGATAAATGTAACCAGACCTTGAAGCAGAATATCCCTTTTTTCAGAATAACATCTCAATATCCAAAATTTGCGACCATGTTCATCCAAGAATATAGGCTCAGATCTAACAGCATCTGATTGCTGCTCCTCTTTAGGCATCAATTTAAAGAAGAAATTTTAATAAGGAAATGAAAGTTGATTTGTACACAAGCAAAATATATATACATTTTAGTACCAAAAGGAAGAAAAATTGTATGCAATGATGATGGCAGCACAAACACAAGCATTCTGAAAGTTATAGATTATATGGACTTATATTCATAGAACATTGTTGGCCAGAGGATTAATCTCAATGCTTATTGGAATGTAAGAACATACTCATTTTTATCCTCTCCCCCCTATTTAAATAACAAAATTCATTTAGAAGTTCATAAGATCTTTGCAGATATTATCATGGCATCTCCTCTCCTTGTAAGAACAATACAAAAGATGAGGTTGTGGGTTCAAGACCCACTAGGTGCAGTGCAATTACTAATAAAAGAGAAGATATTATCATTTTGTCCATTCATTTGCCGTCTCCCCCCCAACACCCCCCACCCCCCCAAAAAAAAAAATAATAATAAATAAATAAACTGTTACATGTGAGAGCGTACACTGGTAGACCATACTTATTTTTTGAGAATCACTTGTAGACCATACTGATCAGGAGAAAACTAGCACGTTCAGTGGATAAACATGAGTTGAAATATCAATCAATTCAACTTCATTAAGATATTTGTTTTATGCTGCTTCAAATGAACTTCTTTCAGAATTATGAGATATTGATGATCCAGAAACATACTGTCAAACACCACATCTCTTGCTTCTAGCGTCTCTTCCAGAATTTGGGCCGCTTCCAAATTTATTTTTGAAACAAGATCCTCATGCTCAGCAATGGAAAGGGGAGTACCCATTTTCAAGAGAATAGCTCCAGCCATCTCATCCTGAAGCTTTTTCTTAATATTTTTCACCTATACAAAGCAGGTTAGTTAGAAGAGATTAATTGTGATATATAATTGCTATTGCAGAAAGTTAGCTAAATTCAAGTGAACCTTTTCTCTTTTTTCTTTTTCAGCAAGAACATTTTCCTTTGCTTTCTTCTCTCTTTCTGAGTTTTGTACATCAATCCAACTCCTAAAATCCCTGAATGCAAAAATCATTAACTAAAGCATAAATTTCAAAAGAAAATACAATGAAGATAAAAATGAATATGCATATGACAAAACAAACGATAATATTAAAGAAATTATCACAGCATATTATCGCGTACTCAGTGCCAAGAACTTCGTCACAGAGAAAATTCAAAATTCTGAGCTTCTTAGAGGAGTCTAATATATAATATCCATCACCGTTCACATCAAAAGAATTCATCTGCATTTCTTCTGACAAGTACTGGGTTTCAGAGATGTATTTGGTAAGAGATTGCAACCAAGACTCTCCTGCTATAGTTTGATTTAAGGATGGATATCTGCATCCAAAATTTAATTAAGGACCACCAAAACCAATTTAACAGACAATAGGACTTGAATAAGCTGGCATCTAAGTAAACATACACACCCTTTTACTGGGTCCTTTTGTATCATAGAGAGCAACTGTATATGAAAGCGAACAATTGGAGAATCCTGTGCTCGGCGTTGACGTCGTCCGCATGCTATTTCCCGGAGTAATTGTTCAGGCTGTCCTTTCTTTAGATCGAGAACCTAAAGATCAACATGATCATAGGAAAATAATGCTCAGTATTAAATTAAAAGGTACACTATCTTTGGTCATATAAATTGATGTAAAAGGAACTATTGTGGCCTGATACAATGCAAAAATTAAAACATCAGAATCTACAAATAACAAAAAGTATCTTGATTAAGTTTTGCAAGAAAGATAACTCAGTTCTTACATTTTCAATTATTCACACAAATAACAAGAGAGGAACTACAATGTAGAGAGAGAAGGAAATAAAAGGTGGGAGCAAGAGAAAAGTATCTAAAAAAAAGTTGAGTTTTTGTATCTCTAAAAATGCAATCTGTGAACTCAAGTACTATAATTCAAATCATAATCAAGAATTAACAACAAAATATACTCCAAAAGAAAGAAAAAACAACTTGGTGAGATGAAACCGCCATTGCCCTTAGGTTGGTACTTCAAGGCCATTTGCAACATTTGACCAATGGATCACAAAGAGAATGAAAATTAGTGACAACTTCAAACTCGACAACCTGCACAGTTTCAGCTTCTAACTGACTGACTCTATTATTGATTTAATAATATATCATTGGTATGTTGTATCTACCTGTCTAAAAGCTTCACAAAATTCTAGGAATTGCAAGGCATGTCCAACATCATCGGCATGTATGTCAATGGCAGCAACACTGTTTAATTCAATGCCCTGAGGCAGCGGGATTTCAATTCTGTTGGCTTCCACAATATTCCTCTTACACTTGTGCAATTCTTTAACTGGCTTGTGCTTGGCTGCATCATTATCAATTTTCTTGTTGTTTGGCCCTTCATTTTTATTTTCTTCTTTTTTGGCACACTGTCGGGACATTTTCTTTGGAATCTTACTGTCACCATTCATCTCACTCAACTGGCCATCATGATTCCTTTTGCATGTTTTTTCTCTTTGCACAGATGCCTCTTCGGTACTCTGATGTCTCTTAGAACTACTCTTCTCAGTAAGTGAATCACCATCCTCATTGCCATTGCATGAATTTTTAGTACCATTGTCTTTACTCAAATTCCTCTGCTTGCTACCATTAGTTCCTATTCCAATGCCATTCATTTTTGGAGGTTTAGCTTGGAAATTGGAATCACTTTGTCCAGTAGTACCATTACTCTTTCGGCAATCTCTTGTCAAATCCATAACTGACTCCTGTCGATAATGCTTAATCATAAGCAACAGAAAACACATATAGGTGCAGAGTCCAGATAACAAGGGCCAACAACTTGATGCCCCAAAAACAGAAAAAAAACAAAACATAAAATTTAGGATGATTCATCGTTTGGTACTCAAAAGACCGGTATCCCCTATAAGTTTGAACCTATTTAACAAACACAACTCAATTGGCCTGAGCTTTTCTGCGAATCAAAACTGTCAAATGAGGTTTAACCAAAGATAATATATAATGCAAAAAATAAAAATTTAACATTGACATACCTCATTGGTAGCTTTTCGTTTTTTCGATGAGGCACTTGCTTTGCTGACCTGACTCAAACTCTTTTCTAAATCCAAAGTTTCAGAGCCCTCAACACGCAGCATTTCTAAAACCGAAGAAAACCCTTTGGCCTTTGCAGTATGCACAAGACTCCCAGTAGGATGGTAGCCTCTCTTCTTCCTATAAAATTCGAGTCCCGGGTTCATCAAGTACACCCAAAATCACACACACAAAAAGAAGGCAACTTTCAAGGTGGGGTACGCTTTGATTAAGCAAGAAAGAAAAACAAAAAAGCACTCACATGCAGAAACTGCAATTGCATATGCCCCTACATTTCGGACACATCCAATCATCCAACACAGCCATTTCTTCTGCCTTTTCTCCGTATCTAACTCATAATCAAACAACGAACCCAACTGAAAAAGGAACTTTGTGCAGAAACAGAACAGAAGAGAGAGAGTTTATCATGAAACAATAGAGCAGACCTGTTTAAGAGGCATTTGTGACAGAAATGGAAGGTACATTGCTTGTTCTCACTTTTATTTTTGCATGATGCAACAAAATCCAAAGTCTTTTGCCGGCACTGCAACATTTTTACAATCGATCACTTCAAAGACTCATTCTAGAAAAAATGCAGGAAACAAAAAAGAAACACCCCACATGCTGAATCCTAAAAGTCCTTTTTATCTACACCCCACTGTCTCTAATCCTACATTACATTAGGATCAAATCCAAAAAAAATAAAAAATAAAAAAGTAAGCAAAGAAAACTGATTTCTTTGTTGGGTTTTGGAGAAGAATGCGAAAGAGTAAAGCACTGAACCTGGTGACAACTTTTGCCATTCTGAGAATCGTAGAGTCGGCCTCTGATGAAACGGACACCAAGAGATTTCTTTGTCGTAGGCTTGGCCTTGTTCTTACTCTTTGTCTCAGTTTGTGAAGAAGAAACAGCAACAGCAGCCATTGATGTTTGGTGGGATCCCAACTAAGATCCAAGTAGAACGAATGAGACACTGAGTGGGGCAGTTGAACTCAGTTAAATTTTGTGGGATTATTATTATTATATATATATATATATATATATAAATTATACGGAGAGATTTTTTTGTCAAAAAGATAATTAAAAATAAGAGAGAATTAAATATGTTGGTATTGGAGTACATTTTTGGCGGGTAGAACGAGGAGGCAGGTGAAGTGACTGAGAGAAGCGACTGCTTATTGGATTTTTTGGAGTCCCATTTGTCTTTGTTAAGGTAGACACGGATTGGGTCTAGTTTCGTGTGCACTACACCCGGTACGATGCAGCCATGTGTTCAACACTTGTTACGTGTCTGCATCGTTACGCACTAGGTCTGAGCTTGTCAAGTTGTAAAGTGTGTAATAGAAAAAGCATTCACGTCGGTTTATGCATATCAGGAAAGGTGAAAATTTTACCCAATTTTATCTCAAATGGACCGAAATGTATATTTATACCGACGCTATTTATTTTATATTTAGTAGTTATTGGGGGTATTTTTTTGCGCGTAGTTATATGTCTTTGGTGGTGTGGGTTTGTTAGGTTCGATTTGTTTTGAGGAGGTCAACTCGAAACTTGACATTGGGTCACATAGATTAATGACTACAGATATATTTTTAAACCAACAAAATAAATAAAATCTAAAATCTTAGAATCATGATAATGGTTGAAATAAATAAATAATATGCTTAGCATAATAGTTTTGATTAAATGGTGAGTTGATACGTTATTATTATGTATATTGAGTGATATCCAATATTAGAAAATAATTAATTAAGTGTCAAATGTTCAACAAATGAGATGAGTCCAATAGTTCATGTCTAGTTACGGTTCATGGTTCATGTTCATCATAATAAGGTATGTCTAGCAATAATTTATCACCATTTAATCAAAACTATTATGCTAAGCATATTATTTATTTATTTCAACCATTATCATTATTCTAAGATTTTGGGTTTTATCTATTTTGTAGGCTTAAAAATACACCAGTAGTCATTGGTCTATGTGGCCCAATATTGAGTTCCGGGTTGACCCTCCTAAAACAAATCTAGGCCTAGCAAAGCCACACCTTCAAAGGCACGTGGCTACACGCAAAAAAACGCCCCCGACATTCTGCGACTCCACTGGAGAAGTGTGAAAATGTGTATTTTACAGCAAGGTGAATCAAGTTTCTGCATAAGAGGGTGAGAGAGGGATGAATCTGAGAGAGAGGATCAAAGAGGGAGATCAGAGAGGAGATTAGAGAGGGGGGGTCCTTTAGTTTGTAACTTGGTCCTCTTTATATAGAGTCAAGCTATGTAACCAGATCAAAACTAGTTGAAAGGAAACTTAGCAAATTAAGAAAAATCTTTAACAAAGTAAGTGGTCTTTCATTTTTTGGCCAAAAGAAGAAAGTTTGAGACTTTAAGGCTGCATAGCTGTTATAGTTGGATGATGTCATCTAAATGACATCGTTTGCTTGGAGGAAAGTATTTGGCATTAAATTCATGATTTGACTAAAGATGGTGAAATAAGTTTTATGAGATTTTTCAAGTACCACAGTTGGAGCTACTGCAGAATGTGCTGGAATTGTTTCAACTTCTGTAAAAGCTGTTTCTACTTCTGCTGAAGTTGTCTACAGCTTCCGTTAAAGCTATTTCTGCAAAATAGCTTCTGTTGGGGCTGTTTGCAACTTCCGTTGTAGCTGCTGTTGGTATTTTTTGACTAAGTTTCCTCTCTTGGAAAAAATATATGCTTTAGCTCATATATAATTTTGGTAAGTAATAGACTAGTTGGTTGATAGTTGATGAAGTTTTAAAGATGTAATTATGGTTTTTTTGTATCTTAACCAAATCTTGGAGAGTAAAGAGAGTATTTTAATGCTAGATATGAGATATTAATATATATTTAGCCATGTGCTTGGAATTGATTTAGATGATAATAATATAATTAATATGAAATTATATAATTACATTTCTAAACTTATATTATATGATGGACATTAATTTTTATGTAAAGAGCATGGAGAGTTTTATCATTTTAAGTGTTATGTGATATGAGAGGCCTATCCAAACGTTTAGCCCATATATAATTTTGGTAAGTAATAGACTAGTTGGTTGATAGTTGATGAAGTTTTAAAGATGTAATTATGGTCTTTTTGTATCTTAACCAAATCTTAGAGAGTAAAGAGAGTATTTTAATGCTAGATATGAGATATTAATATATATTTAGCCATGTGTTTGGAACTGATTTAGATGATAATAATATAGTTAATATGAAATTATATAATTACATTTCTAAACTTATATTATATGATGGACATTAATTTTTATGTAAAGAACATAGAGAGTTTTATCATTTTAAGTGTTATGTGATATGAGAAGCTTACCCAAATGTTACCTATTGCACACTAACTCGTCAGAGTTCAGGGAATTGGGGAAGACATGCCAAGCAACATGCTTTCCTTTATCAACTTTGAACCACTGGAGCTTTACTGAACATACTTCTTGGCCCTCCAAACCACGACTTCCAAAATTCCCCCGATGAGACTCATGAACTTAGATCATAAGCCAAAAAATAAGATGATGTGCTATGAGCTTGAACCTTGAGCTTTGACGCATTTTTATCTAAATATGGGCTCTTTTGGGCTTTAGAAGAGATTTTCCTAAAATTCATGATACTGTTGACATGGTGCGGGTCGCCAATGAAATGAAGCCATGTGGTGTGAAAAATTTGTCCTCAACAGTAGTTTATTTATTTTTTATGTATTTCAAAGATAAAAGAAAAGAGTAAATAATGATTGTTGTGTGTAAAGAAAGATAAACAATTAAAAAAATCAAGAAAATTTGATATTTTAATGAAATGTAGTGTAAATTAGATAATCAGATGTGGAGTGTTTTAAAAAGTATGTAAAATAGACAAAGTAAATTCTTATGTTAAAATAGACAGAAATTTTTCCACAAACTAATGTGAATGCTAACCTTTCATTATAAATAAATTTTAAAAATGATGAATTTCACTAAGTTATTTAGAGTTTTGAGCTAATACCAATCAAGTTTAAAACATTTTAAAGTTGATCAATTTGGTTCCTAAACCCAACTTAGTTCCTACACATCGTTAGTCATTTTTCTCATTTCTCTCAAACCTATCTCTTCTCTTTTCTCTCAAACCTAGCTCTTCTTTCTCCCTCAAACTCTCTCATATCTTCACTCTATCTTCCATGTCTCTCTCTCCCTCAAAAATCTCTTCTCTCTCTCATCCCTTTCTCTCTCCAACCCGATTGCTACTCTCTTCTCTTCGACTCATTCATTCATTGTCTCTCTCCTCTCTTAGGCAATGGTGGTGGTGTGTGAATTTGGTGGTTTAGATTTGAATTTGGTGGGTGCCCTCTTAGATCTACAATGGCTGGGCGGTTTGGGTTGGCTATAGGTGGTCGTTTGCAATGGTTGTGGGTCACCAATGATGGTTCTAGTTTGTTGTGAGTTTTTTTGGGTTTGTGGTGGTGCTAGATTTGCTATGGGGTGGTTGAGGGTTTCATTGTGGTGGTGGTGGTTTTATTGTGATGGTGGATAACTGGTGTTAGGTTTTAGTTTGTTGTGAGTTTTTTGGATTTTGTTAATTTATTTTGGTTTTTGGTGGTGGTGGTGGATTTGCTATGGGATGGTTGTGGATTCCGTTGTGGTGGTAGTGGTTTGCTATAAGTTTTTTGGGTTTTTTCATTATAGATTTTTTTGCTATGGGTTTGACTGGGTTTTGGTATAGGTTTTTTGGTTGTGATGGTGGTTTTGGTGGATTTGAGAGAGAGAGAGAGAGAGAGTTGAGAAAAATGACTAACTGAGCTAACGGTGTATAGGAACTAAGTTGGGTTTAAGGACCGAGTTGGTTAATTTTGAAATATCTTGAATTTTGTTGACAATAACTTAAACCTTAGGATAACTTAGTGGAATTTACTCTTTAAAAAAAAAAAAAAAAAAAAAAAAAAAAAAAACCAACCTCATCATGACCCATCACCTACCCTTAATTATACCCTATTTTATATTGGACCCACATTAACTATTGAAATACATGATTGACCCACCAAAACTATAACTCTGTAACATTTAAGTATATGTTGTTTGTTTTAGGGTTAAGTCTAACATGTATTATAAGACCAATTTACCTTTTCCTCCAAAACAGACGACAAAGGGTAAATTAGTCTTTTAATGCTACATTCCATTAAACTTAATTGAGAAAGTAACGGGAGAAGGTAAAGTTTTATACAAGTTTTAGTTTATAGGGTAGATCATGCTTTTTTATAGTTTGGGAAGTAAGTATAAAATGTGGTATAATTTAAAGTGAAAAGTGTAATTTCTACCTTTTTTTTTCATGTAAAGGAAAATATATTTTTTAAAAATTTAAAGGTAAATTACATTGACAACTTTGAGGTATAGAGAAATTAGATTCCTTAAACCTAATTCTTAAAAATGGTATTGCATCCTGTGGGGCCCAAATGATTTATGGGCCAGGCCCATCTACCTGGGGAGAATCCGAAGGCCCAAGCCGAGGAGGGCTACGGCCCAAGCTCGACAAAATAGCCTATGGATACTGCCGAGGACAGCTCAGTCCTCGGCAGACCCAAAGTCCCCCCTGAAAGAAGGGTAAAAACGGTATAGGACTGAAACTAGGAAGAAAGATCTAAAATATCCAGGGAAAGCTGCCCTTACTGCCATTCAATGCTCTGAACCTGACAGAGCCACATTCTTTGACTTTTACAACCACCCCCAACGACTTTGAATATGGGTTGATGGGACAAGTATCAATCTTGGAAAGGTTGATCCTATACGTGGACGAAGGACAATGAACGCAGGCGAATATAAAAGGAAAAAACAAGTAACCTAAAAGGGGGGTTGGGAAAAATGGCCAAAAACCAGAGCCTCCCAGCCCACCTCCAGGAGAAAGACTCCAGGGGTGTAGAAAAACCGAAACTTGTATGAATACCGCGAAAAACCCACCGCCTGTCGACTAAGGCCTAGCCTTCCAAACCCACGCTCTACAAATGATATTGTTAGGGGCCTTTTCACGTGTGAACCCGACACTGTTTAGGTTCGTCACCAAATCGCGTCCTTGCAATTGGCGCCGTCTGTGGGAAAGGCTTGTGTGTTGGTATAGGAAGTGGGTCGATAGAGTTTCTTCGATATATCTAACCGTTGGTTATAGAGTTCTAGTATAAAGTTCTGTTAGGGACTGTGTTTCTTGACTAGGGGCTTGGTGGAGGAGCTAACTCCCTTAAAGCTAAGGTCCCCCGTAAAGAGCAAACTAGGCACTTGGTAACGTTAACCGTGTGGATAAACTCTAGGGGCTTGGCTGAGGAGTTAACTCCCCCAAAGCCAAGATCCCACACAAAGAGAAAACTAGGTTTTGGACAGAACCAAGGCATTGCATAGTCCTCGGACTCAAGCCTCTGGGGAAACCAACTACCTGGATGTGGAAAACTAGGTTTTGGACAGAACCAAGGCATTGCATAGTCCACCGGACTCAAGCCTCTGGGGAAACCAACTACCTGGATGTGGAAAACTAGGTTTTGGACAGAACCAAGGCATTGCATAGTCCACCGGACTCAAGCCTCTGGGGAAACCAACTACCTGGATGTGGAAAACTAGGTTTTGGACAGAACCAAGGCATTGCATAGCCTCGGACTCAAGCCTATGGGGAAACCAACTACCTGGATGTGGAAAACTAGGTTTTGGACAGAACCAAGGCATTGCATAGTCCTCGGACTCAAGCCTCTGGGGAAACCAACTACCTGGATGTGGAAAACTAGGTTTTGGACAGAACCAAGGCATTGCATAGTCCTCGGACTCAAGCCTCTGGGGAAACCAACTACCTGGATGTGGAAAACTAGGTTTTGGACAGAACCAAGGCATTGCATAGTCCTCGGACTCAAGCCTCTGGGGAAACCAACTACCTGGATGTGGAAAACTAGGTTTTGGACAGAACCAAGGCATTGCATAGTCCACCGGACTTAAGCCTCTGGGGAAACCAACTACCTGGATGTTAGTTTTGGACAGAACCAAGGCATTCCTCGGACTCAAGCCTTTGGGAAAACCAACTACCTGGATGTGGAAAACTAGGTTTTGGACAGAACCAAGGCATTGCATAGTCCACCGGAAACTACATGTGGAAAACTAGGTTTTGGACAGAACCAAGGCATTGCATAGTCCACCGGACTCAAGCCTCTGGGGAAACCAACTACCTGGATGTGGAAAACTAGGTTTTGGACAGAACCAAGGCATTGCATAGTCCACCGGACTCAAGCCTCTGGGGAAACCAACTACCTGGATGTGGAAAACTAGGTTTTGGACAGAACCAAGGCATTGCATAGTCCACCGGACTCAAGCCTCTGGGGAAACCAACTACCTGGATGTGGAAAACTAGGTTTTGGACAGAACCAAGGCATTGCATAGTCCTCGGACTCAAGCCTCTGGGGAAACCAACTACCTGGATGTGGAAAACTAGGTTTTGGACAGAACCAAGGCATTGCATAGTCCTCGGACTCAAGCCTCTGGGGAAACCAACTACCTGGATGGGGAACCAACTATTTTAAAAAAAAACTATGGCACATAAACCTCAAAATCCATCCGAAGAGAGCTCCGCGTTAACAGATGGGTTAATACCTTGATTGCGTGGATTCCTCGGTCTACCCCCTGATCCCCCAATATCAAAGGGGTTGATGCGATACGGCGCAACATATTATCCAAAAGCACAACCAAAGCCCCTCGCTACTCGGCTACCCTCTCGGACGAATTACTTAGAGTTTATCGTACTCGGACATCGCTCTAGCACGCATCGCGCAGCACTCAGCCGTTATCCCGGTTAGTTCCAGAAGTTTAATTTATTGATGATTAATCTTGTTATGCTTGATAATATTTGTAAGTCTAAACTAGTAGGAATCTGTGTTAAGGCGTTTCTCTGCCTAGAATATCATTAAGGGCAAGCTCATATTTAGTATTCATGCATAAAGTAGTGGTTACGGAGAAGAAAGATATGTATAGAGAAATAGACACATATTTTATTAAGGCAAAGAAACGGTACAGTGTACAATGGAAAGCTGAAACAAAGCCTACATCGAAGCCAACTACGTAAATAACGAAGAATACAAGAGAGTGAAGATAAAGCCGAGGAGGTAACACAGAGGAGAAGTTGGCTACTGCCTCGAGACCTTATTCCTCCTCAGTACTTTTGTACGCTCATAACACAGGCAGCAAAAGAACCCAACTTGGGGCCTGCACTGTTGAAGAAAAGGTGCAGGGAACCTGACCTCAGGCTAACACCATCTACAAAAAAGGTGCAGGGAGCCGGAAGCTGGGAAGCCCCCGCAGAAATTTGCCTACTACAAGGCAGACGGCGCTGATGGCGGAAATTCCTTTTTCTGACATACCAAAAATCTGGCATGACCAGAACCTGCTTTGGATTTTGACTAAAAGAAGGAGGAATACCATCTTCCTCCTGTCAAGACGGAGGACTGGCTTGAATCTGTGCCATCCTTGTCCATACCATATCACCTTGAGGATTCGGTGCCTCTGAAGCGTGCGGAGACCTTTCATCCCTATCCAAGCCTCAAACATCTTGCTTTGAGGCAGTGGCACTAGAAGGAGAGATCGCGGATATGGAAGAAATATAGTTCTGAAGGGAACGGGAGAGTTCATGTGCAAGTGAAGTGATCCCCTATCCCATTTATACCCAGAAGTAAACCAGTGGCATTTAATTCGCGCAGCGTCCCAAGGAACGCTACAGACAAAACGTCTCTGGCTCGATTTCCAATGTCGTCTGCAACCCTGAGGTTAAAGGAGTCTCGAGAAGGTGCACCTCGAACACTGGGACGCCAAAAGGTACCGCGTGATCAAAGGTTATGGAAACACCTCTTAATTTGTAGGCCCAGTAAATTCGCGGCCCAGGCCCGTTCAGCATATGGGCCCAGGGACAGAACCAAGGCCTTGAATGGTCCTCGGACTCAAGCCTATGGGGAAACCAAGTACCAAAAAATTATAAAAATTACAAGTTTTGGACAGAACCAAAGCCTTGAATGGTCCTCGGACTCAAGCCTATGGGGAAACCAAGTACCAAAAAATTATAAAAATTACAAGTTTTGGACAGAACCAAGGCCTTGTATGGTCCTCGGACTCAAGCCTATGGGGAAACCAAGTACCAAAAAATTATAAAAATTACAAGTTTTGGACAGAACCAAGGCCTTGCATGGTCCTCGGACTCAAGCCAATGGGGAAACCAAATACTTGGACAAGGAAAGGTTTGAATTTTGTAAGATGGGTTACTTGATAAAAATGTCAGGTCACTTCACCCATGGCTTAAACACCATAAAGAGGTTAAGACCAGTAAAGTTGTGAGGAAGGTGGTGAAACGCCCAAGCATTAAGTCGCATAAGAAGGCTGTTCATTTGGTGAGTGCGATATCTTCAAATGGTTATTCCTCACACGGCATCAAACCTTCGTTTTACTCCTCGGCTAGCATGGGGTAAGTATTACTTTTCACTGGTCGGCCTTATTGTGCCAAGCGTTTCTATTAAAGTTATGGCGACATCTTTTTATTATCAAGTATTTTGATCTTAGTCGTCATTGATTTAGATGCTATATTATTGTGCCGAGCAGCGTTTGTAAATTTAAAAAAAGAAAGAAAAGAAAAGCCATAGAGACAAAACATGCGAAATAAAGTAACAACAATTTTTATTAATACGAAAAATTATTACAACGTACAAAGAGGGGCTCAAGCGAGCCTATACAAAATGAGAACTGCCTAAGCAACAATTACATCTGTAGTACAGATAAGTAAACTGTCAGGCGTCTTTTAAACTCGTCTTCAAAGTCTCTCCAATCTCTGCCTCAATACTGCTCATATTACGATAAGAACCTTCTTTGAAAAAAAAAAATGAATGAAGGAGAAGGAAATAGTAAGGAAGAAATCAATGAAGAAGATGGAGGAGATGAATGAAGAAGATGGAGGACATGAGTAAAGGAGGAGAAGAAGAGAGAAGAGATGAAAAGAAAGAAAAATGAGTAAAAGAGGGAGAAGTGAAAGCACTAGGATGGAACTGGTGCTGGGAAGACTAAGAGAGGGAGACGGAGGATAGCACCAATGAAGGAAGAGAGGGAGAAGTAAGGGCACTTAGTCCCTGCCTCGATCCTGACTCCCAACACACTGGAGCCATACTAGGTATGCTCATAGGAGAGCGGTTGGTACTGATGGTAGGTGTTCTCGACTCAGTCACGCCGAAAGTTGGACGTGACAAGCCCCTGCTTCGGATTTTGATTGAAAGAAGGGTGAGGTTGATTTTGAGTCTTCGCCATCCCTGTCCCGATCGAGCTATAATGAGCTTTATTGGAACCTGGCGTTTATGGGAGGGGATTGACTCCTGCATCACTCGTTGTTATGATAAAGTATACCACGATTTAGTTTGTGAACCAGTGGGTAAAATGAACCCTAGGGGAGGCCAAGTATTTCAAATTTCAGAAAGATGAGAAGGAATTCTTTACGAAAACAATAACCTTCTCCCTTCCTTCTTATACAGAGGGTGGAGCGGGAGACATTTAATAGGTTCAGATCTCCAAAGGAATCTGCCAACACCAACATGTCGGTTCCGTTTCTCCACCCCATCAAAACAAACCGCCGAATTAAAGTAGTCTCGTAAATAGTGGTCATTAAAAGCACGTTTTGGGAAACCCAAACGATAAGAGCGCATCAAGCGCGAAATCAAAAACTGTCTCATAGATCGGCACATTTCTTGGACAGATGAAGAGCCGCCAGTATTATTAATGGGCCAAATTGATTGGGCCGTAGGAAGAGGTTCGGCATCACCAAAACCCCCCTTCCCAACCAAGAGGTTGGACAGCTGGGTTTTTAGGGGCTATTGTGGGGCCCAAATGATTTATGGGCCAGGCCCATCTACCTGGGGAGAATCCGAATGCCCAAGCCGAGGAGGGCTACGGCCCAAGCTCGACAAAATAGCTTATGGATACCGCCGAGGACAGCTCAGTCCTCGGCAGACCCAAAGTCCCCCCTGAAAGAAGGGTAAAAACGGTATAGGACTGAAACTAGGAAGAAAGATCTAAAATATCCAGGGAAAGCTGCTCTTACTGCCATTCAATGCTCTGAACCTGACAGAGCCGCATTCTTTGGCTTTTACAACCACCCCCAACGACTTTGAATATGGGTTGATGGGACAAGTATCAATCTTGAAAAGGTTGATCCTATACGTGGACGAAGGACAATGAACGCAGGCGAATATAAAAGGAAAAAACAAGTAACCTAAAAGGGGGGTTGGGAAAAATGGCCAAAAACCAGAGCCTCCCAGCCCACCTCCAGGAGAAAGACTCCAGGGGTGTAGGAAAACTGAAACTTGTATGAATACCGCGAAAAACCCACCGCCTGTCGACCAAGGCCTAGCCTTCCAAACCCACGCTCTACAAATGATATTGTTAGGGGCCTTTTCACGTGCGAACCCGACACTGTTTAGGTTCGTCACCAAATCGCGTCCTTACACATCCCAAATGATCAAAATAATTGACTATTCGACTCAATTTTTTAAATTAGTTTGGAGGTTGTGTCAATGATATTGCGTCCTAAATTATTTAAATTATTTTTTGTTCTCAGACAATGTCATTTCTTGAAAATTGATTATAACACATCTAATTTCACTATATTTCAAATGTGTAATTGTAGTTATAATAATCTATTATTATAACTAGTCGTAGATCCACGTAATGCGTGAGGATAAATAAATGACTTATGTTTTTTCCCCAAAGCATGCATTGCCCATTCGCCAGCAACCAAATCAGATCATAGCCATGTGGTTTTGGAATCAAACATGGACAGTATGAAGAGGGCTCAACTTTTCGAATTCACAGCAACATGGATTAGGGATGAATCCTATGAAGACATGGTAACGAAGCAGGGAATTCATCTCACGTTGGGAGCCCTTCATTTTCTCTTTATAGGAAAATTGAGAGAGTTAAATGGTTTCTCTCTAGATAGAATAAGGAAAATTTTAAGTATTGTAATACTAGAATTAGCCAGCTTTTGACTTAAATTGCAGAAGTACAAGTGTCAAGTGCTTGAGTTAAGCTGAGAAAATTTGGCTTTAGAGGAGGGGTTGCTGAAGGAACTTGATGAACGGCTGTTAAGAGATGAAATGTAGAAAAAGCAAAAATCTAGAGAATTATGGTTGGAGGAAGGGGACCGTAACATAAGTTTTTTTCACCTGTCAGCTGTCTTTCGTAGTAGAAAACCATATTGGAGCTATCAAAGACGAGCAGGGATATGGCTAAATAATTAGAAGGATATTAAAAATTATTTATCTTGTCAATATTCGAAGGTTTATTCCCACCATGAGGTAGATTTTCCTGAGAATCTGGAACACTTATTTCAGTGTTCTATTTCTGAGAGGGAAAACTAGGAGATTAGTGCAATTCCTATAGCAATAGAAATTCAAGATGTTTTGTTTGACATGAATCCCATAAAGTCCCCCAAGTCCTGATGGCATGCCAGCTGTGTGTTTTAGAAAATTTTGGCATGTTTTTGGGCAAGATGTGGTGAATATTGTTGTAGACACCCCATTTTGCAACTTTCATTGTATTGCATATTATCACCATCTCATGTCTCCAGGGTAAAATTGTAATTTTGACCGTTTGATCTCCAAATACATATCATGAAGTAAATCTTGAGATCATAATGATCAAAATGATAGTTCATGAGTATTAATTAGGCAACAAGATTAAAAGATATCAAGAAACCAAATTTTAACAGTAAAGTGCACTTGCATAAATTAAGTCCCGACCATACGTTATTATAATCTCTTAATTCATTGGTCTATTTTTAGTCAAATTTAAATTAAATGACAATTCATGAGCGTTAATTGACTCACTATGCTGCAGTCCTATGCATTATTTGATACTTGAAGGACACTCTCTTTCATGGCCTTTACTACTCTATTTAGTCTCCTCTTATTTTCCATACATTCTCTGATGTTGATTGGACAGGAGGTCCCATTGATTGAAGGTTAACTACTAGTTATTTTTTTCTTCTTGGTTCTTTTCTAATCTCTTGGTGAAGCAAGAAACAAACCGTTGTGACTTGCTCTGGCATTGAAGTCGAATATCGTGCTCTTACTGATTACACATCTAAACTCTTTTGGCTTCAATGGCTTCTCAAGGATTTAGGTGTGCATGTTCACATCCTTTGCCACTCCTCTTTATTGTGATAATTGGAGTGTCATTCAGATTTCTCACATTGATGTCTTCCTTGAACAGACTAAACTCAGTGAGATTAATTGTCATTTTATCCATCATTATCTTATTCATTTTGCTCTCAAGCTGCTCTTAGTCTCCTCTCAAGATTAACTTATAGATATCTTCACTAAATCACATCCTAAGAAATGTCTTCATGTTTTGGTTGATAAACTCAAGTTGGTCGCACACCCCCACCTTGAGTTTGAGAGGGGCTGTTAACGTCTAATAGGCTTGTGGGCTTTAGGCCCACTTTATTTGTCTTGTTTAGCACACATACTTATACAACACAAATACTTTTACTACATACTTCTACCTCCTATATAAAGGTATTCCTGCATATTTTATTACGTACTTGAGTAAAGACTCGTTTGGTAAGAAATTTCTAGTAATGTTGTTTAAGTTTTGTAGAAATATGTGTTGTAGTGTTTAAACAACAGTTTTCGTTGTTTAAACACCGTTACTAAATGGGACCATAACTATTCATTTAGCATTTCTAACATAAAATATCCTATGTTGAACCAACTTGGTGATGTGAATTTATAATCCATTTCGTGATCCTGTGCTGGCTTTATGAGTAGTGTAGGAAGCTTATTTGTTCTTTTTGCTATATTCTTAGTGACATTTATGACCAAAAATTAAAAGTTTGAACTTCCATTGCCTTCCTTCTGGTTGTAGGGTTTTATTTTTATTTATTATTTATTTTTTAATAATAATTTTACGTTAATAAATTTCTCAATTTATTTGTTGAGTAATATGGCTTATGCCTCAGGGAAAAGCTGATAGATGCATACTGAGATTCCTACACTAGGAGGACATGGAGCCTGGTTTCTCATGGTCTGGACATCCCATTGGCATGGAAAGTAAGAAATTGAAATCACAACAATGACTATACCTCGCAAATTGATGCTATAATTAACATAGTTGGATTGTTAATTTGCCGAGAGTGATTGACTATCTTAGGCTGGTGTTTACCTACTCATGATCATAATGGGCGGTTTTCTTGCAGGTGTCGTATCAGGAAAAAGAATGACTGAATGAGAATAGACTATCTCATAGTTTCTGAGCAACTGAAAGATAGAATTACCAAATTGGACTTCAATAATTGATAGTCAAGAGAAAATGGCAGCATGAAACATAATTCTTAGAAGACACCTCTACACGAAAAATGGTTGGAGAAAGGGCATACAAGCACGGCCAAACTTCTCATTTCGAAGCATGAACTCTAAAACCTGTTCTATAAAACCATTTGATGAAACCTCATATCTGAAAACAAGGAATAGGCAAATTAAGGGAATTTCCAAAGACCAAAAGCATTCCATAATTCTGGCATCAGCCACATGCAAACAGAGATTGAAAAAGGTAACTGACCAAATAAGAGATATTTAACAATTCTTTTTTTTTTTTTTTTGATGAAAGATATTTAGCAATACAGTTGGAAAAGCTTCAGTAATTGTCATACATGCTATGATTTCTTATTAAATTGTGGATGCATCTTTCTTCATAAGCTTAAAAATCAAAGATGCATGACCTGAAAAGTATAGAAACTTAAAGCATCACAATGAGGTTTAAATCGAGAAATATTTTTTTCTTTTTTAATTCTAAAATACATGACATCCAATCACAAGTTCACTGAATTGACATTGAGATTTCAGCAATGATGCCACACTGGACAGTCACATCAATGCGTCTTCAAATAGCTTGACACGATTTTATTAGGGATTCACTTGAGTAAAGATCTCCTGGAGCAACATAATGAATCCACTCTTACATTATAACATGATGAATGAAGATAAGACACAAATACTAAGAAAAGCAGCTTGGTGTGTGTGTGTAGAGGAGAAAAAGAATTTCCCCCCTTCATGTATGGGGTAGTTCACAATTTTCCCTCTTATCATTGAAACCAACTAATCTCCCTTTCTATAAGCAAATCCGTTACTTTCTCAGTTAAATCCAATGGAATTTTGTGAAAAAATTATTCGTACATTACAATGAAGAGAAAAAGTTGAGGATTGCATTGTTGTTTTTTTTATTGCATTTGTAATCATTGCGATTCCATTGAATTGAACTGAAAAAGTAATGGGTTGGGGGTATTTGCTCATTTTTTATTGAGGGGGAAACTGGTTGGTGGAATTGTGAAATACCCCAAACATAGAGGGGGAAATACTTTTCCCCATATATATAAAATTGGAGCCCATATATATATATATATATATATATATATATAATTACTTCTCCATTCAGAATTGGAGCCTTTTAACATGAGTGCAAACAGACCTACATGAAGACAATAAAAAAGTTTCTTTTAATAAAAGATGGCTGTGGCTTCATGGTTCAACAAGTCTAATTATTGAAGTTTGATGAAGGTGTTAAATTAAACAAATATGATGCTAAGCATCATTCATATATCATTCCAGGTGCTTTTCTTGCATGAACTGCAAAATGGCAATGTATTCATGCTTGCTATAATTTTCCTAGGATGGTTTACTATGTAATTGAAAATATTGTTAAGAATGATGGGGACTTTTCATAAAAGCACAAAGAGAAGAGTTTTTGAAACACACACAGACAAACACTGAGTCGTCCATTTGAAGCTGCAGAAAATGATGTCATTGAGACAATACTTCATTCTTATCAAACAAAAATTAATCTCTTCAAAGCTGTTGGCACAAAAACAAAGTTGATAATTTTGATTTGTATGATATTAATACTATGAATTTCAGTGCAATGTTTGGTGACAAGCTTTTTTAAGCAATCAAATGATAATTCACCATCATCAAGTGATGTGTACAACTTCAAGCAGATAACAATAAACTCTCCAACAACCAGAGAAATAGTTTTGGTACACTTGATGACATTGCTAGGATTCCACATTGATAATGTTCCTAACCCTAGCACAGTTGACTTCTCCTGAGCTCATGAAAAAGGCAGACTCCTCTCCCCTCAAAATCCCATATTACTATACTGAGTTCCTCTGTTGTCATTTCTGAGGAACTCTTCAGTGCTTATCCACATGAATCGCCAAGAAATACCCAATATTCCCAGAAGAAATAAGGCTTCTTCTAATCGAGCATACTTGCCATGTTCATATATTGTTTTTAACTCCTTAGGGACAATATCTCTAAGAGAAGCATACTAAAGAAGTTATATCCTAAGAATCTCCATCAAACCAAAGATTCAACTAAACCTTTCCACCAAAAAACTCCAAACTACAGCTGCAAATGGCCTTTGAGCCAAATGGCACTTCCATCCCCTTTAAGTATGGGGTTGGGGACAAGTTTGGGGATTCAAATCCCATGAAGAAATTACCAAGCCAAAAATAAAAAATACCACTAATAAAAAATCTTGTCCATTTCTTCAAGCACTTCTATATATGCATTGCATTCTTAAGAAAGAACTTCCTTGAAATTTAGAGGCTGGTGCTCACATTATTGACCCTTCTATTGAAGAACTAGTGCATATATTGAATCTCGATCATTTTTGACAAATGGAAACTCTATGTGGTGACCAGAATGAACAACATGAATTTTACTTTTGTTAATTGAAAATGCCAAAAAGGTGCAAGCCCGTTGTAACAGTTACTTATGCGGTACCTTGATGAGACTGTAGGATACTAGGCACAAAAGAGTAATTCAATGACTTCTATGAACTCTAGATACACAAATTTAACCCAGTGATCAACCAATTATTTAAATTTCTTGTCATTTCTACATACATAGAAAGGAATAATAAGGTGCTAAGTGGCAAACTGGCTGCAAACTGTAAGGCTTTTCCCCTTGTCCTTCTTTTCTTATCCAAATTCTTTGATTTTGGTATTAGTAAGATCATTTATATATTGATAGCTACAAAGCACATTCAAGAAATGAAAACTAAAACAAGCTAATACCCACTTAAAAGCAATCACACCATCAAAAACCACTTCATGTGAATATGGCAATGAGACATAGCAGGAATTAAAAAGCAAATGAGAATCTTTCACCTTCTTAGTTTTCAGTCTGATGCAATTGCTTCAACCCAGCAACATAGCAAGCCCTCTTGATCTCCTCCCTCAAAGCTTGTGCCCTAGTCCTTCATATTTCCAAAACACACACACACAAACAAAGATGCTGTTTTTGCCCAAAAAAAGGGTTTCTGAAACAAACACTATAAACAAAGCTTATAGTTTAGTTGAGACAACAACATAAAACATAAAAGATTCCAAAATTTTATTTCTTCCAACTTTCCCACATTTTCTCAGCTACCAAACAAGACCCACAAAAAAAAAAAAAAAAAAAAAAACTACAAAAATTCAAGTAGACTACATGGCTAAAGGGATTCTTCAAGCTCCTCCATCTTCTCTCTATTCTTCAATTCAGCTTCATACTTTTTCAATCTCTCATTCATTTTCTCCTGTGTTCACAACATTAACGAAAATTAGATGAGTAAAAAGATCAGCATGGAGTGGATTCTTCAATTCCTAAGATTTTCTCGGCAACCAAACGGAGAGTTTAGAAATTGAAGTGGGGAAGCTGACCTTATAGCTAATTTCGAGGCGGTGCGTGACGTAGAAGCCGAGAACGCCACCGAGAATAGTGCCGGTGATGATCCGAACATAGGCCCATTTCCGAGAAGGACCACTCACCATTTTTTTGCTCTCTCTCGATTTTCTCGGGAAAGTGACGGCTCAGATTTAAATTTTAAGCGGTCCACCGAATGTTTGAGACTGGTCACTGTGGATTGTGGAGTCTTCGAGTTCCTTGATGTTAGTTAGTACTGGAACGGCTTAATCAAGAATAATGTGTACCTGAATAAATTTTTTATTAATTTAATTAAAGTTAAATAATAGGATTAAAGTAGTTTTTTACTTTGGGTTATATAATAAGGATTTTACTGATGTGTGCCCTTAGGGCACACATTAATTTCCATTTTTGAAAAATTTTTTTTCAAGAATTGAAAAAGTAATGACAGCTTTTTCAATTCCTAAGAAAATGTTTCCAAAAATAGAAAACTTAATATGTACCCTTAGGGCACACGTTAACCGAACCCATATAATAAATGTATATTGTGAATGAGTAAGAATTCTATATTATAAAAAAAAAAAAAAAAATCAAATATAAGTTGTACGACATACCTCCACAGGCCCATTTGGTTTTGGGCCTCAACCCGATTATGTCCATAAATATTCCCAAATTCAGGGCCAATACCATGATCGGTCCATTAGATGCAAGCTTGGCATGCTAATGCTGCCCATATATGACATGGTTGGTAGATATCCTTACAATGGGTGGCCCGTGACCTCGCCAGCTCGGTAATGCCTTGGAGAATATTGTTGCCAAGCAATCTTTTAGAGGTTGGAACCAATTCCAACGCCACTAACACCATTTCCCACAAAGCATATTCCTCATTAGGAATAATCAATTTGGGCCCCTACCCACACGAGCGAACCAGAGAATAATCATAAGCTTCCCACTAACCTTAAGCTATAAATAAGAAAAGAGCAAGAAGGGAAGGGGTTGGTCATTTTTGAGTGAAAAAGGAGAGATAAAGTGAGAGAAAGAACATTAGGATACGGGGAGTAGCTTAGAGAGAAAGGGAGGGGAATTTAACAAGGGTAAGGTGGTACATCATTAAAGCTCGGCTAGGAATTACTCATAGTAGGAAACTCATTACCACTATATAAGTAAATTGAAAGCCCAAAATAGTAGGCCCAGTTAGGGAGGAATCTTGGGTACGTACAATTGGCGCCATCTGTGAGAATCTTCTACATAGCTGTAGTTCTGTAGAGGTTTATATAGGAAAAATGTCTGGGAGGCACTTGGAAAGTTACACCGAAAGTGGCTCTGGAGGATCTTCTCGGGGCTCTAATTGGCGAGAAAAGAGGCATAAGAGAGATGAAAACAAGAGATATGAGCAAGAAGAAGAACATTCTGGTCTATGGGATGGGTTGTTTCAAACGTACTGATTAATGTCAGGCACTTCTGGACACTAAAGTTTTTGACAAGAAGGATGAAGAACTTGAATGCTTGTATAGATTGGTAAGGGATTTGGAATTGGAGGCAAGAGGTAGGCGTCGGAGAAGAAATCGTGAAGAGCATGTAGAGGGGTCAGCAAGCGTAGGGAGTAGTCATAGAGAGGCATTCTGTCAATCTGGTTCCCATCGACATCGGGATCGATCTCAAGAATATGCAGATAGAGACTCGATCTCCCCAGAAGGGTGACGACCCCGAAATGCTGCAATGGACGTTATGAGCCGAGCATTGCACAGAGTTACTCGATCACCGTTCTTGGGAGAGATCGAACGGGCATTGATGCCGAGCAGATTTACCATACCTCCATTTATTTCTTATGATGGGAAGATAGACCCTGTAGAACATGTAAGCCATTATATCTAGATGATGTCTTTGTATAGCCATAATGATGCGTTAATGTGTAGGATGTTTTCCTCTAGTCTCGGGCCCACTGCTTTAAAGTGATTCAACGGGTTGAGGAAGGGCTTAATTCATAGTTTTGGAGATCTGATTCAAGAGTTTAGGGTTTGGTTTATGACCTGTACTAGGTACCACTATCAGTGGACGCATTGCTATCTATGAAGATGGGAGCCAAGGAAACCCTTCAAAGTTACACTAGCAGGTATTGGGAATTGTATAACAAGATCAGTAGGGGTAATGAAAAAATCGTAGTAAACACTTTTTGGTTGGGATTGCCCGAGGACTCTGAATTACAAGATTCATTGACGAGGAGGCCTCTCGAGGAAATGAGACAATTAATGAGGCGTATTGTGGAGTACAAGAGGTTAGAGGATGATCGGCAACAGAGCAAGGGGAAGGCACTGGTCACTAAAGAGTTTCGACAAAGGGGTTTTCAGCCAAGACCTAGAATGGAACTAAGGATTCAAGAACCTGGCACTCAGGCAGGGGAAGTAAACATGACGTTTAAGGAGCCTGTGCACAAAATTCTGGACCGAATTAAAAATGAGCCGTACTTCCGATAGCCGAGTAAGATGGGGGGTGACCCATCAAGAAGAAATCAGAATCTGTATTGCACTTATCATTGGAATAAAGGGCATATCACCGAGTAGTGTAGGGTTCTGAAAGATTACTTGGAGCAATTGGTGAGGTCGGGGCATTTGAAGGAGTTTGTCTTAAAGCTTAGGGGTCAAGAGACCGGGCAAAATGCAAGACCTCGGGGGAACCCACTCCCACCCCCGTTGGGTGTAATAGAAGTTATACATGCAGCTTTAAGGGGTACCTTGGTGACCCAAAGAAAGAGGGTGCTGGCCATGGTGACGGCAGAGAATTGTTGAGAGGAACAACCGCTGAGGAAGAGGGCGAAGTGTGTTTGGGGGCCCATTGCTTTTGACGATGAAGATTTGGAAGGAACGACCTAGCCCCATGATGATGTGTTGGTAGTTTCAGCCAAGATAAACAGCTTTATAGCGAAGAGAGTATTGGAGGACCAAGGAAGTGGAGCCGAAGTGATGTATCCCGACTTGTTTAAGGGGCTTGGTTTGAAGGACGAAGATCTATCTAAGTATGATACACCCCTAGTTGGATTTGATGGTTGGATGGTGGTCCTAGAAGGTAGATTTCGCTCCCTATGAATATGGAAGGTAAAGAAGTGATGGTGACTTTTATAGTGGTCAATTCATTTTTCCCATATACGGCAATTCTCGGTAGGCCATGGATTCATGCCATGGGAGCAGTTCTGTCCACGTTGCATGTAAAAGTCAAATTCCGCACTGAACATGGTATCGCCACAGTAAGGGGAAACTAGAAAGTGGCAAGACAATGCCTGGTACCGTTGTTAACTGAGAGATTAAACAGAAGGAGTTTGCAGAGGAGGTTCCTTTATAGCAATTATAGGAACCCCTAGCGGAAAAAGGGGGCTCGTTGTGCCGAGGAGTTGATAAATGTGAGTATATTACCAAATGAAAATAGGAGTTTCCAAATAGGAGCAGGTATGAATGATAAAGATAAGGTAGAGATGTTGTTGTTATTGGTTCAAAGCGTAGATGTATTCACTTGGAGTTCATACGAGGTGCCCAGGGTACATCCGGAATTTATAGTTCACCGATATAATGTGGATCCATTTTTTCCCCCTAAGAAGCAAAAGTCGAAGAGGTCGGCTAAAGAGCATATGGAGGCTGTTAGGCAAGAGGTGAAACGGTTAAAAGAAGCAAGGGCAATAAAGGAGGTTTTCTTCTCGGAATGGTTAGCGGATATCGTGGTTGTGAAAAAGAAAAACGACAAATGAAGGGTGTGTGTAAACTTTACTGATCTAAACCGAGCATGCCCAAAAGACCCTTTCCCTGTGTCGAAGATTGATCAACTGGTAGAACATATGGACACTTGAGAATGAGTTTCCTGAACACTTTTTAGGGTTACCATCAAATTGCCCTGGTCGCCGAGGATCAAGAAAAGACGGCATTCATCTCTCTTGATGCTAATTATTATTACACCGTGATGCCGTTTGGCCTGAAAAATATAGGGGCCACTTATTAAAGGATGATGACAAGAATGTTTAGGGAAAATATTGGGCGTATAGTGGAGGTATACATTGATGATATGGTAGTGAAAAGTAAAGAGGACCAAGGGCACATCGGTGACCTTATGGATGTATTTGAAGTGCTTAGACAGCATAAGTTACGTCTCAATGCTAATAAATGTGCCTTTGGAGTAGGGTTGGCAAGTTTCTCGGATACTTGATTACCCACCGAGGAATAGAAGTGAATCCTGATTAGATTAGCGCTATAGAATGCCTCAAGTCTCCGAGCAATCCTAAGGAGGTCCAAGTGTTGACCGGCATGTTAGCCGTGTTGAATCGGTTCATTTCCAAGTTTGAAAACTGGTGCCGTCCATTCTATCAGCTTCTAAAAAAATGGAAAGGATTCCAGTGGACCGAGGAATGTGAAAGACTTTCCAAGATTTAAAGGAGTATTTGGTACGGGCTCCAATGTTGTTAGCCCCGGAGCCCGTTGAGGATTTGTTTATGTATCTCTTGGTGTTCGAGCACGCTGTGAGTGCTGTGTTGATGAGGGATTAAGGTGTATAGCAACTTGTCTATTACATTAGCAAAACCTTGGTTGATGCTGAAACAAGAAATTTGCCTTTAGAAAAGTTGGTATTAATGTTGGTGCATGCCACGAGGAACTTGCCCCATTATTTTCAAGCCCACACCGTTTATGTGCTAACTGAATATCCTTGCAATCCTTGTTGAAAAGATCTGATTTCACGAGCAAGATAGCCAAGTGGGGGACTTGGTTGGGTTCTTTTGATATACGGTATAGACCCAAAAGTTCGGTGAAAGGTCAAGTTCTTGTGGACTTTGTTGCAGAATTCTCCCCAAAAAGGGAGCTAGAGACTGTTTGCTATGTAGAAGTTCGGCCATGGAGGGTATTCATTGATAGTGCTTCTAATGCCTTGGGAGTAGGGGCAGGGATCATTATGATTATGCTGGAAGGGATGCGAGTAGAGCACTCTTTTAGATTGGGCTTTAAAGCCTCTAACAATGAGGCTGAGTATGAGACCCTACTTGCCGGACTGAGAGCTATCTTAGATTTAGGGGCATAGGAAGTAGAAGTTTATTCAGATTCCCGGTTGGTCGTCAACCAAGTGGAGGGTAGCTTTGAAGCCAAAGATCCTTGGATGATTAATTATTTACGGTTAGTAAAGCAGACCATGAGTCAGTTTTAGAAGGTGAACGTGATCCAAATTGCTCGGGGGCAAAACCGATATGCAAACTCTTTGGCCACATTGGCGTCATCGTTAACCGAGGAGGTACCACGGTTGATCAAGGTGGAGGTGGTGACAGAACCAATATTGATGAAAGGATGAATGTCTCGATGGTTACGGTTTTTGAGCCTTGCTAGATGGACATGATCATTGAATTTTTGGCTAAGGACTGTGTGTTAACCGATAAGAAAGAAGCGGAGAGGATACGCAGAGTCGTTACTCGGTAGTGGCTGTTAGCAGACCGTAAACTGTATTGAAGGTCTTTCGGGGGACCATATCTTCAGTGTTTATACCCCAGTAAGGTTGATGAGCTCTTAACCGAGCTTCATAAGGGGATCTGCAATAGTTATGTTGGAGGACACTCATTAGCCCATTGAGCAATGACCCAGAGATTTTGATGGCCGCAGATGCATAAGGATGCCGTCGAATATGTCGAGAAGTGTGAACAGTGTCAAAAGCACGCCCCGTTGATACATCAACCGGTAGGGAGTTTGAATCCCATTAGTAATCCATGTCCCTTTGCATAGAAGGGTCTAGATATCATCAGTCCATGCCCTCGGGCTATAGGAAATCGAAGATTCGTCTTAATGGCCGTGGACTATTTCATCAAATGAGCAGAAGCTGAAGCATTGGCCAATATCCAAGATGTAGATGTCAAGAAGTTTGTGTGGAGAAACATAGTGACAAGATTTGGAGTACCCGAATCCTTGGTATCTAATAATGGGTTGCAATTTTATAGTAAAGCTTTTCATAAGTTTTGTAGTGACCTCGGCATTAAGATCATGTATTCAACCCCGGCATATCCGCAGAGCAATAGTCAAGTTGAAGTCATTAATAAAGCAATTGTGAACAGGTTGAAGAAAAGATTGAAAGGTACTAAGGGTATGTGGGTCGAGGAATTACCAAATTTTTTGTGGGCTTATCAAACAACTCCCAGAAGATCCAAGGGAGAAACTTCATTTTCACTAATGTATAGAGGTAAAGCAGTCATACCGGCCGAAGTAAACTTATGCAGTGCTCGGGTTTCAGGATTTTCCCTTATCGAGAATGATGAGTTAATGGTAAAACAACTGGATTCGTTAGAGGAATACTGGGAATTGACAACCATAAAGCTAGCAGAATATTAGCAGAAACTTACTCAGCAGTACAACAAGGATCTGAAGAGGAGGGAGTTTAGCATTGGAGACATAGTGTTGCAGAAGGCAGTAGGAAAAGCACGGGACATCAATGTCGGGAAATTGGCTCCAAATTAGGAAGGACGGTATAGGGTTACTGCCATTGCTGGAGCTGGAGCGTACTACTTAGAAGATATGGATGAGAGGCCACTTCCACGGCCATGGAATATTCAAAATTTGAGAAGGTTCTACCATTAGCTATAGGAGAAGTTACAAGTGTTGTACAAATGGCTATGTAAAGAACAATATCTGTGTATAATATACAAAAGTTAAAATACTTTTATTATATCTATTTTCTAAGGACAGAAGTCTGGGTTTGGTTCGATCCCAGTCACTAACCAGGTGGAAACCTTACTTTTAATTTTCTCTAAGAGTAGAAGCCTGTGTTCGGTTCGATCCCGGTCACTGACTAGGTGGAAACCTTACCCTTAACTTTGTCTAAGGACAGAAGCCTGGGTTTGGATCGATCTCGGTCACCGACTAGGTGGAAACCTTACTCTTAATTTTCTCTAAGGACAGAAGCCTGGATTCGATTTGATCCCGGTCACCGACCAGGTGGAAACCTTACTCTTAATTTTCTCTAAAGGCAGAAGCCTGTGTTCGGTTTGATCCCGGTCACCGACCAGGTGGAAACCTTACCCTTAATTTTGTCCAAGGATAGAAGCTTGTGTTCAGTTAGATCCCGGTCACCGACAGGTGAAAACCTTACCCTTAAATTTGTCTAAGGACAGAAGCCTGTGTTCGGTTTGATCTCGGTCACCGACCAGGTGGAAACCTTACCCTTAATTTTGTCCAAGGACAGAAGCCTGTGTTCAGTTAGATCCCGGTCACCGACAGGTGAAAACCTTACCCTTAACTTTGTCTAAGGAAAGAAGCTCGTGTTCAGTTAGATCCCTGTCACCGACCAAGTGGAAACCCTACCCTTAATTTTCTACAAGGACGAAAGCTTGTGTTAGGTTCGATCCTGGTCGTCGACCAATTGGAAACCTTAGTTTAGTTTGACCCTGGTCACTAACCAAGTGGAAACTTTATCACAAAAAAATTTCCTAAGGATTAGGGCCAAGAGTTAATCCTAACCCATCTTAGCGACCGATCAGTCGGGCATAAGTACCAATCATGGCAAAGCATTATGCTTCTTGAGAATGCAAAGTCTTAACCTCACATTCACGATTAAATAAAACTTTAGCCCTGTTTCAAAGTGTTTACAAATATATAGAAGAAATATAACAAGGCTTAAAATAGTTTGAATCATGCAGGCAATATCATTAATAGTCCACTCCAAGTGTATATGTAAAATTTTTAAAACCGAAATTGTTCTATCACCATAACCCAGTGATTCTAGGCAATTTAACCAAACAACAAATGAAAACAAAGCATAAAAGAAAATAAGTGGTAATTTAAACAATTAGGTTCTGTAGCTGCTCTAGCTGGATGGGACTGAGGTTCACGGGAGGTTGAGCATTTGGATCCTCGAGGTGAGGTTGTACTGAGGTCGGCACGATGCTAGGATTACTGGTAATCTCCAAGTCTATTAGCTCGGTGTGAGAATCAATGGCTTCCACCAGCTCCCTCATACTCGGAGTATCTTCATGGCCTTAGTAGTAGTTGGATTCTAGGTTAGGGGTGGGGGTGGCTCTAGGTAGGGGATCTGGTCAGGTTTCCTAAAGGGGGAATCCTCCAGTAATCCCATTGCTGACACCGCGCCATCCATTCTTCGCCAAACTTGAATTTCCTGTTTTCAAACATAGCCAGTTCGGCCGAGTTTTTAGCATCGTTGAACCCTATGTTATAATATTTATCCTCAGCTACTTCCGAGGCAGCTTTGAATTTGGCTATCTCTTTGTCCTTACCCATGACGATGCTCTCGACCCTGGCTACCCTTAGCTTAGCCTCCCCCAGCTTGACCTTTGCCTTTGCCTTTTGCTTATCAGCTTGTGCCTAGGACCTTTCTGCCTCCTGTGCCCGTGCCCCAGCATTCTTTGCCAGAGAAGCTTTCTCCTTTGTAGTAGCCTCAGCCACATCCTTCAATGCCTTCTCTGTGTCAACTTCCTTGGCAGCATCCTTCAGCCTATCCTCCATTATATAGGCCAGTTGTGTAGCTTGCCCAGGAAGTGTTAGTGTTCGTATAAGGAATATTAGAGTAAAATAACAAAAAAATAAAAAGTGAAGGGGAATTAATATCGCAATAGTACGCCACTGTAACCGAATGGTAAAGGATTCATTGGTCCCACCAACAAAGTATTTCACATCATCCGGCAACTAAAGTGCCTACCCGAGGCTCTAATCGATCCATCCTCCCTCACCTTAGGCCTGGTTCCTTACAGTGGAAGTCATGAGCAAGGGCTCGTTACTAAGCAAGAATGTGGTGTGCCACCCAGCAACCAGAAGGGAAGAAGAAGAAGCCGCGTTGGATCCAACCTGCACGGTTGGGCGGGTGCCACTAGTAGGCTCCCTGATCACCACGGCAGTTATGGAAAGAGCTGGAGGAATCCTCGAGGGAGTCTTCTTGGGCCTCTTTGGGTCTGCTCAGTCTCGCAGGGCCTTTTGCGATTACGGGGAGGTGGAGGAGTTTGTTGCTGCTGCTTCTGCGCAGCAAGACGGTCGCCAGGCAGAAATCGAGCTGTGGTCATATTTCTGTGAACAACCATTTCTTCCTCGGTTTCTTCAACTTCAACACCAAATGAATTAACTGATTCCTTCACTACCTGCTCGGCTGTTGGCACTTCGGTCCGCTGTTCCTCAACCGGTGTATGTAAAGTCTTGCCTTGAAAGATAGTGTTAACCAAACCGTCTCTTGCAGGTACCAATGAACCTACCCTCACCAAACGGGGGGCCGAGGTCCCGAGCCTCACTTACTGTCAGCCCTGGGGGAAGAATCCGTGGTGCCATACATCTATGTAGAATAGCAGTGGGCCACCTACCGTCAAGGCCTGCCCGTAAGGTTGGTAGTTGAAGTAGACCGAGGTAACACGGAGGATGAGATGGGAAGCTCTTAATTGTCTGTCAAAATAAACAAAAATCTCCGACCTAAGCACGAAGTTGAGGTCTCTCATGTGTACGGCGTTAAGGTCCAGCACGAACTTTTTACCATTTGCGCAAATGAAAAATAAAAATCAAATATTATACAATCAACAATATAGCGTGCTCGGTACCGACAAACGTTTCGTGGTGAGGTTGGGTAGGTGAGTTCGTTGGCATGACAATTGCTGCTTACCCAAATTCTCTTGTCGAGTTCCTATTAGAATCCGGCAGGCAAGATATCAACCATACCCGGTTATCTCTAACTTTTAGGTAGTACCCGGTCTTATTGTTACCACACGAACTGTACATGTAATTTATGTCATGTTGGTTTAATTGTAAATTGTAAAGTCGATTTAACCAGCTGACACAACTAACTACTCGGTAAAAGTTGGGTGGAAGTTGGTCAGGACATAGGCCATAAAACCTAAGAGTTCTAAGTAATAAAGGGTCCACAAGAAATCTAACACCGCCCTCTAAGATTGACATTAATGGAAAAAACACTACTTGGGGGCGTCGCTGAAGAGCAATATCGCCCTCATGACAATATGCTACATCTACATCATTAGGGATGGCAAAAACTTCCTTAAAATTGGCTAAGGCTGCCTCGGTGTCAAGAAGATGAGAGAAATCCATTCTTAATTCTAGAATAGGAAAATGAAATTGAATAAAGGAAAGGAGTAAATCAAGAAACTTATTGTGGGCTTTAGGAATTTGGGATCTTGGTTGGAGAATCTATGCACAGTAAGAAGAATATGCTCAGCAGTACAAAACTTAAGGGAATAGGAGCGTAAAAGAGTGATATGAAGAGTAGGAACACACTATTTATGGGGAAAAGGCATTTAATGAAAAAAGGGCGGGAAATGTCCTTTCAAATTACTTTTTGTAACTCCCACATGTGAGACCTCGATTCACGAACCGTCAGGTTATGATTACGGCTGAATCTGATAGGCTGTCATAACGCTTCTTTTGAGGAGTTATTAATAACTTTTTTATCCGTCATTAATAACTAACGGTTAAGCTTCCTAAGGAATTTCTAGCTTACTAAGGAAAGTTCTTGATTCATCCCCGGTTGTTGGACACAAATCAAGGGGGGGCTATTGTACGACATACATCCATAAGCCCATTTGGTTTTGGGCCTCTGCCCGAACAGTTCCATAAATATTCCCAAACTCAGGCCCAATACCATGACCGGTCCACTAGATGCAAGCTTGGCATGCTAATGCCGCCCACATATGACATGGTCGGTAGATATCCCTACAGTGGGTGGCTCGTGACCTCGGCAGCTCGGTAATGCCCTAGGAAATATCGTTGTTGAGTAATCTTTTGGAGGCTGGAACCAGTTCCAACGCCATTGACACCATTTCCCACAAAGCATATTCCTTGTCAGGAATAGTCAATTTGGGCCCACCTACACGGGCGAAACCAGAGAATAATCATATGCTTCCCACTAACCTTAAGCTATAAATAAGAAAAGAGCAAGAAGAGAAGGGGTTGGTCATTTGTGAGTGAAAAAGGAGAGATAAAGTGAGAAAGAGAGAGGGAGGGGAATTTAACAAGGATAAGGTGGTACATCATCAAAACTAGGCTAGGAATTACCTATAGTAGGAAACCCATTGCCCACTATATAAGTAAATTGTAAGCACAAAACAATAGGCCCAATTAAGGAGGAATCTTGGGTACGTACATAAGTCTATTAATGGAAGATGATAGATAACTATATAACTCTTTTTATTTTCTTTTCTTAATGAATACATATTGTGTAAAACTAAGGTTTTTATATAATAATAAAAAAGTTAAATATAAGTCTAGTAATGGAAGATGAAAGATAACTATATAACTCTTTTTCTTTTCTTTTCTTTTTCTTTTCCAAGAAAAAAAAGTATTCAGGGAGTTTGCATAATATATATTAAGCTTTAAAGCTTAAGTACTCACCATGCATATATAAATGCAAAAACCTTGAATTCAATAATTATAAACAATCCAAAAATAATAATTGAATGCATATTTAGGTGGTAACCTTAATTCAATAGTCAAGAACAATCCGAATTACTAAACTTTAAAAAATGAAAGTGGAGAAACTCACATGATAATTTAATTTTTGTCTTTCAAAGATGGGGATGAGACACCAAAACTTGGGCGAGCTTCAACCTACAAAAGAAAAAAGAGGGTTAATATATATACAAAAAAACTTCAATATTTTTTTTTAATAAAAAAATAAAAGTTAAACCTTGGCAATAAGTTTGCATTGATAATTGAAAATAACTTTTAAGATATGATGAGAATTGAGAAGTAAATAACTTTATTAGCATTGAGATATGATTAGAATTGAGAAGTAAAACATGTTATAATAATTAAACAAAAACCTATTCAATTTGATTATAAAAAAAAAAAAAAAAATCATAGTATACAAATACATACCTTTGTAGGTGTTGTAGATAGAAGAATGGAAGACTAGACCAAAAAAATAGGTTGGAGAATGAAAAAAACACCTAATGACCGTGTATATATACACACTCCACCTAAAAGGAAACCAAGTAAAAATCAAATACCCTAAACTTCTTGAAGTCTACGTTAATATAGAGTTTTTAAGAAACCAAATTGCAAAAAATTTTAGATAACAACAAAAAATTAAATATTACACTCGATATATATCACCATATGCTACATACCATTATGTGTAATATTCAAACTCATTAATTTATACGGGACTCTAATTCTAGTTAATTTTTTTTTGAGACATTTAAAATTTTTATAAGAAAAAAAAAAAACCTAATTTTATATCATATGTATCAAACTTTTCTTCTACATGTCAAATTGTATCTTCACTAATAATGTTTTCTTTTTGGGATATATACGGTTTTATGGAGAAAAAAAAAGTTTGATACCAATTAAGATAATTTACAATGATTAGGTCTCCCATAAGCATAGTGGTTGTGTGACACCAACCAAATAAATTAATTTTTTTTAAAATAAATTTAATGAATTTTCTACAATTTGGATAAAAATTTGGATATCAATTAAAGCATATCATATTGTAATGGTGTTCTAATAAAATTTTTTACATAAAAAAACAGAGAATGTATAAAATTTTCTATCTAGGAATTTTAAGAGAATGATAATTAATGGTGGAGAGAAAGAGTTGATATGAAGATACAAAGGTAGAGTTTAAAGTTTATATATACTAGCTTGTAATCTTATGCATATGCATGGATATACTTAAAAGATATACATTAAGATGTATAGTATAATAATCTTACATATATAATTTAAATATGATTGATAGTCATTCTTATATTTTATGTTTTAACTCTTTCAAAAGTCTTGTAAGAATGTTATTAGGTAGAAAATGTATATTGTCTATTTTTTAAATATTTTTATGTTCATTAATTTTAGACTCTTTGGTTTTTGTACACAATAACTCACTTGAATGGATATTTATGATATGATCCTACATTTGATTTCAAAATTAAGAAATAAAACTCTCTCTAAAAATAAATAATTTAGGACACATGGCGCAAAATTGGACTTCAATTGTAAAATCTAATTGGATTTCCTTTAAGCTTTAGCTATATATATATATATATATATATATATATATATATAATTTTGTGCCAAATGAATTGTTTTTAGTTATAAAAAATGCTTATAAATATCAAATCATTCAAAATCTCTCTTCCTCTAATTTTATATATAGTGTTAGATATATGATTATGTTTTTTTATGATTTTTTTATATTGGACTCGTTGTTTTCTACTTTAAATTAACTCATTTGGCACAAAAATGAAATTTTTTTTGATTAGATGGAACATGTGCCATAAAATTAAACTCTAATTGAAATCCAATTTTTACACTGAACTAACTAACTTAGTTCAAAAATTTAAAATTTTTGATTAGATGGGACACATAGTGCAAAATTAGACTTTAATTGAATTCCAATTTAAAATCTAATTGGATTTTCTCTCAGTTTTACTTGTTAATATATACTAGTGTGTAGCCCCGTGCATATGCACCGGTACAGTTAAAAATAATTACAATTATACGGTTCAAATTATACATAATATTAGTTTACATTTTTTTAAACCATATATTACTAAAATATATAATGGTTTCTCATATTATATATTATATATATGTGTGTGTGTGTGATTTAGAGGGCGTTTGGATTCAACTTAATCCTACGTCTACGTTTTGCAACACATTTTCAGTCCTTTTTTTTTTTTTTTTTTTTTTTTTTTTTTTTTTGCGCATAAACAGTGATTTTACTGTTCAGGAGACAATTTTTACTGTTCACGCACTGTTCTATCACTGTTCACACATTGTTCATCACTGTAGTAGCACTGTTCATACATTAAAAAATATTAAAAATGGGTCTCACGATACTATTTACACATTTAAAAATTATTTTATTACAGTGTTTTCAGTTTTCAGTTTCAGCAACAATAAGTTCAATCCAAACGGACCCTTAGAATTAATTGGTTTTAGACTCTTCAATTTTTCCACCAAATATTTCACTTGCTACAAAAATTAAAAACTTAGATAGACACATAGCAGAAAATTGAGAATTCAGTTAAAATCTAATTGGATTTTCTCTAAATTTTGGTGTTATATATATATATATATATATATATAGATAGATAGATAGATAGATTGTATGGGTGTTCACAAATTATAGGGACAAGGTTTCTCTACTTTCTAGTTTGGAGAGAAACCTTATAAAATTCTCCTATATATTTTTATTAATTATGAATTTTGAAAATCTAATTGTTGGATTGCATTTTCTTTATGTTCTTAACACGCATGTCAAATTTCGTTCAAATTAGATGTTATTCACTACTAGCTTGTAACCCCATGCATATGCATGGATACACTTAAAAATAGGCCAAAATGGCCAAATACCACAAAATTTTGAAATATTTTGTAAAAAAACACTGTTTCGGAACTATATAGGGAAATACCACTTTTTATGGAACTCGAATTTCTTAAACTCGAGTTCCTAGGAGTTTTGCCACTGTGGCACTGCTGAGGTGGAAATTGGACCATTAAAAAAAATTATGTGGTACTCGAGCATGGTAAACTTGAGTACCATGCAACACAATACTCGAGTATACCAGGCTCGAGTACCATTTATAATAAAATGCTGTTTTTTTTTTTCTAAGGTACTCGAGCTCACCAAGCTCGAGTACCTTGTAAGGAACTCGAGCTCACCAAGCTTGAGTACCTTGTAAGGAACTCGAGTTCCTTATAACTTTTTTTTTTTTTTTTTTTTGTTGTTGTTGTTGGGATTATTGACAAATAAACATAAACATAAAAATAAGTAGCTTTTTTATGTTTTTATTTATTTAAATAGAAGCATTGTAAAATATAGAGATTTTAATTTCAAAATATGAATTTAATTTAAACATTAAGTAAAACTGTTCGAGGCTTACTCCGCTCCATGGACTAAGCCTTAGAAAATCTCCCATTAAAAACCACACAACATTATTCGAGTCGGGTCGGGTCGTCAACATGAATCAAATGATACCCTTAAAGTGTAGATGAAATGTTTTATAATGCTTAAATTTATAAAAGATACTAGTGAAAGTTCCATGCGTTGCATGGCTTTAATCCTGAATTTTCTTTATATATTTTTTTGAGAAATTATAACTAAATGAGTTATTATTACATAATTTTAGAATTATTTTCTAACTATATATAAGACAACTGATAATTATGTACATTCAACTTTTACAAATTTAAAGATTAACTGTTCATTAGTTTTGGCTAAGTTTATATGAAATCATTGTGTCATTTTTTCCCTGCTGTTCTTTGTTGCTACATATGATTCTTGTGCTTTGGTTGGATAATGTCCTTTGCTTTGTAATGTAGGAAACACCTTAGGAGGTGAAATGCCTTCAGTTAGATATATTGATGTTTCCAATATTTGTGTAATTTGAAATGTTACACACATAACACTTATCACCCAAATTAGATTTATTGTACATTACTTGTAGCAAAAATTAATAAATTCAATACATACAGACTCATCCAAACCACACAGACCAACCACTCTTTCACAAAAAAACCATATGGCTCCTAAAGTAAGGACTTGCCACGTGAATACACAGATATGCAACCCTTTGTAATGCACTGTTTTCAAGGATGCAGAGTATCCCTGGAAAGTTTATGCATCAATTTTGGGGGTGAGCTGTCCACCATTACTACACTGATGTTCGCAATGCTGCATGTGCTGCTCAACAATTTGGTACGTTCTTTGATTTTCCATTGAGCTTACACGATTTTCTTCATTCAACGATTTTGAATTTTTCAACAAATTCGGATGATCAATACATTAGTACACAGTTTTCCATTTAATTTTCACGATTTTGTACATTTAATGAATTCAAACTTTTCAACAAATTCAGACTATCTGTACATCTAATTTACACAAATTTATTTTGTACTTTCAAGATTTTATATAATCAACGAAATCAAATTTGAACAATCTGTACATTTAAATTTTGTTTTTTACAAATTCGAACGATCTATACATCTAAATTTTGTTTTTTACAAATTCGAATGATCTGTACATCTAATGTACACAATAACTAAATGAATTTTCATGATTTTGTACTTTCAACGAAATCAAATTTCTCAACAAGTCCGGAATATTTGTACATCTGTACATCTATTCAAATCTGCTTACTACATTCATAAAATTTGTTTTCTGCATTAATTAAAACTATTCATTGTTTTCTCATAAAAATTGTTCACTGTTTTCTACATTAACTATTTCTAGGATTTTGCATAAAATTATTTTCTATTCAGCATTATTTAAAAATTGTTCACTTTCTTTTCTGCATAAATTATTCTCTGTTCACTGCATAAATTATTCATTGTTTTCTCATAAAACACCTAGTGAAATTGTGTTTTCTAAATTTAAACGCCAAATCTGAATGATTTTTCTTGTTTGAATTTCACAATAATCGAATCTATTTTTCTACATTGATAAAATCTGTTTCTACATTAATATAATTTGCTCTCTGTACATCATGTTTACTGCATATTCAAATCTTCTTACTGCATTCATAAAATCTTTTTGAGGGGGAGAGAGTACAAAAGTCTTTTTGAGGGAGAGGGAAGGCTATTACAAAAGGCTTTCTAAAACTTGGAACTTAAATGCTTAGAATCTTAGAAACTTAGAAACTTGTCTTCTGTCTTTGTAGTTCGTCTCTTTTATAGGTGAAATGAACCATGGTAAAGTAGGTAAATTTAACTCAAGTTAATCTGTCGGTGGTATGGAAATTAGTACTGATGAGTAGTAGTCTGTCTGCGTCTGTCGGTGGTATGGAAATTAGTACTCAAGTTATTTTGTGTTTCATTCTCTTTTCCCTTTGCATACAAATTTCATTCTAGATATGATTCACATTTGTTTGTTCATTCTAATGATTTCTGCCTTTATATAAACTACAAAATGACAATTCTTTGTTTGGGTTCTTGATTTTGAATAAACAGAGTAATATCAATAACATTCTGGTGAATGATTATTATTGACAACTACCCTCTAGGAAGCTGTTTTATATTCAGGTATTTGTTATTTTGTTAGCTTTAACACATTATTAAATAATTTACACAGAAAAGAGAGTAAACAATTTTTTAAATAATGCTGAACAAAAAATAATTTTATGCAGAATACTAGAAATAGTTTATGCAGAAAACAAATTTTATGAATGCAGTAAGCAAATTCGAATATACAGTAAAAATAATGTGCAGAGAGGAAATTTTATTAATGTAGAAACATATTTTATCAATGCAGAAACATATTTTATCAATGAAGAAAAAGAGATTCGATTATTGTGAAATTCAAACATGAAAAAGCAATCAGATTTGGCTTTTAAATTTAGAAATCACGATTTCACTAGGTGTTTTATGAGGAAACAGTGAACAATTTTTTAAATAGTGAACAGAAAATAATTTACGCAGAAAAGAGAGTGAACAACTTGTTATAAAGTTTACACAGTAAGTTGTTGTTAATTCTCATCTGGACCTATTAGTGACATTATATTTTTCCCTACCATTAACAACTTGTCATGCAGACTTTATTGTGAAATTTTTGAAAAAATATTGTGTCCATAACTTGCATAAAGAGAGGTAATTAAAACATATATATTTATATATATCTTGTATTTTTTGGTAATTTACAACTCAAACCGCCACTTTTATAAGTATTAGCCAAACACTCAACTTTGTCAAAAAGCATTTTTTGATAGTTTTTACCAAACATGCTACTTTAAAAAAAAAAAAAAAAAAAAAAAAAAAAACTCAGTTTCATATTTTACTTTTTGAAACTTCCACTTTTTCCAAAAGATCTGTTTGAAAAAGCTGAACTAAACTCACCTTAGTAGAACTAATAGATTGTGGTTTTTTTTTAGTTGCAACTTACGCATATGCAAGTAACAATAATATGCAAGTATTATAAAAGATTTAATTGCTTGAGTTCAAATCATCTCCTTCATTAATAAATAAGGAGTTATAAAAAAAAAATTAGAAAGGTTTTTATTGATAATCTTAATTAAAGATATTATATATAAGGACAAATATACAAATTTATGCATGTTATATTATAATAATCATTCATTTAGTTAGAAAATAATTCTAAAATTATGTAATAATAACTCATTTAGTTATAATTTCTCAAAAAAATATATAAAGAAAATTCAGGATTAAAGCCATGCAACGCATGGAACTTTCACTAGTATCTTTTATAAATTTAAGCATTATAAAACATTTCATCCACATTTTAAGGGTATCATTTGATTCATGTTGACGACCCAACCCGACTCGAATAATGTTGTGTGGTTTTTAATGGGACATTTTTTGAGGCTTAGTCTATGAAGCAGAGGCTTGGTGAACAGTTTTACTTAATGTAGAAATTAAATTCATATTTTGAAATTAAAATCTCTATATTTTACAATGCTTCTATTTAAATAAATAAAAACATAAAAAAGCTACTTATTTTTATGTTTATGTTTATTTGTCAATAATCCCAACAAAAAAAAAAAAGGTTATAAGGAACTCGAGTTTATTAAACTCAAGTTCCTTACAAGGTACTCGAGCTTGGTGAGCTCGAGTACCTTAGAAAAAAAAAAAACAGCATTTTATTATAAATGATACTCAAGCCTAGTATACTCGAGTATTGTGTTGCATGGTACTCGAGTTTATCATGCTCGAGTACCACATAATTTTTTTTAATGGCCCAATTTCCACCTCAGTAGTGCCACGGTGGCAAAACTCCTAGGAACTCGAGTTCCATAAAAAGTGGTATTTCCCTATATAGTTCCGAAACAGTGTTTTTTACAAAATATTTCAAAAATTTGTGGTATTTGGCCATTTTGGCCCTTAAAAATATATAATAAGATGCATAATATAATTCCTATATATAATTTAAATACTATTGATAGTCATTTATATATTTTATTAATTCTTTAAAAAAATTTGTAAGAATATTATTAGGTATAAAATGTAAATTGTCCATTTATTTTATTTTATTTTTACAATTAATTTATTTTAGACTCTTTGGTTTTTGTACTTAATAACTCAATTAGATGAATATTTATGATGTGGTCCAATATTTGATTCTAAAATTAAGAAATAAAACTCTTTAAAAATAAATAATTCATGACAAATGGCGTAAAATTGGAACTCTAATTTAGAATTCTAATTTGAGTTTCTCTTAGTTTCACATATTATTATATACTAGCTTGTAACTTTATGCATATGCATGGATATACTTAAAAGATACACATTAAAATGCATAGTATAATAATCTTACATATATAATTTAAATATTATTGATTGTCATTCTTATATTTTTTATTTTAACTCTTTAAAAATCTTGTAAGAATGTTATTAATCAGAAAATGTAAATTGTCCATTTTAAAAAATATTTTTATGTTCATTAATTCTAAACTCTTTGATTTTTGTACATAATAACTCACTTGAATGGATATTTATGATATGGTCTCACATTTGCTTCTAAAATTAAGAAACAAAACTCTCTCTAAAAATAAATAATTTAGGACACATGACGCAAAATTGGATTTCAATTGTAGAATCTAATTGGATTTTCTCAAAGTTTTACCAATATATATATATATATATATATATATACATGACTTATAAATTTAATTTTTTTTTAGTTAAAAAAAAGGCTCATAAATATAAAATCATCCAAATTCTCTCTTCCTCTAATTTTATATATAGTGTTAGATGCATGATTATGTTTTTTATGATTTATTTATGTTGGACTCCTTGTTTTCTACTCTAAATTAACTCATTTGGCACCAAAAAAAAAAAAAAAAAAAACTTTGATTAGAGGGAACACGTGCCGTAAAATTAAACTTTACTTGAAATCCAATTTTTACACTTAACTAACTAACTTGGTTCAAAAATTTAAATTTTTTTATTAGATGGGACTCGTGGCGCAAAATTAGACTCTAATTGAATTCCAATTTAAAATCTAATTGGATTTTCTCTCAAGTTTACCTATTAATATATATATATATATATATAGATGACTTATAAACATGGATTGTTTTTTGTTCTACAAAAAAATGCTCTTATATATAAAATCATTCAAAAATTATGTTTTTTTTTTTTTTATGGTTTACTGGACTCCGAGTTTTTTACATTAAATTAACTCATTTGGTACAAAAATTATAAAAAATAAAAAATAAAAAATAAAAAAAACTTAGATTAAATGGGACACATGTTGCAAAATTAAACTCTAATTGAAATCCAATTTTGACATTGAACTAGCATGTAACTCTGTGCATATGCACAAGTATATTTAAAACCAATCACAATTATATATTTATATATATATATATATATATATATAATTTTGAATATAATTGAATCTAGACTCTTCAGTTTTTCACCCAATAATTCACTTGCCATAAAAATTAAAAAATTGGATGGGGCACATGACACAAAATTAAAGTTCAATTAAAATTCAATTTAGAATCTAATCGAATTTAGACTCTTTGATTTTTGCACCTGATAATTCACTTGACACAAAAATTAAAAAATTATGTGAGACACATGGTGCAAAATTAGACATGATTTAGAATCTAATTGGATCTAGGCTCTTCAGTTTTTGCACCCAATAATTTACTTGCCACAAAAATTAAAAAATCAGATGAAACACATGGCACAAAATTGAACTTCAATTTAGAATCTAATTGAATTTAAACTCTTTGATTTTTGCACATAATAATTCATTTGACACAAAAATTTAAAATTAGATAAGACACGTGGCATAAAGTTAGACTTCAATTTAGAATTTAATTGTATTTTCTCTCGGCTTCACCTATTATTATATATATAGATTAACTCACTTGGCACAAAAATTTAAAAACTTAGATTAGATGGGACATGTGGCGCAAAATTAGACACTATTTGAATTCTAATTTGAAATCTAATTGGATTTTCTTTCAGATTTACCTATTATGATATGTATAGATAAATATATATAAATATGTATATATATATGACTTATAAACTTGGATTGTTTTTAGTTCTACATAAAAAAAGACTCATAAATATAAAATCATTCAAAAGTTATGTTTTTTATGGTTTACTTATATTGGACTCCTCATTTTTTACACTAAATTAACTCATTTAGTACAAAAAATAAAAAACTTTGATTAGATGGAACACATGTCGCAAAATTAAACTCTAATTGAAATCCAATTTTTACGTTGAATTAACTCACTTGGCACAAAAATTTAAAAATTTAGATTAGATGAAACATGCGGCGCAAAATTAGACTCTAATTGAATTCCAATTTGAAATCTAATTAGATTTTCTCTAAGTTTTATCTATTATTATATATATAGATATATAGATTAAAAGAAAGCTGAAGTAGCCGTGTGTCTATCCAAAATTTTTTTTTTCCCTTAAGAGAAGTCTATATTTATCCAAAGAAGAGATTGATATATTATTAAATTATTGAGTTTTTGTGTTCATCAAAATATTTCCTTCTTTTTAGCACTATGTGTCCAATACTGTTGGGTTTACTTAAGTGTCCAATATCCACTTAGAAATTATAGGAGAAGAAATATTATATATATATATATTTTCTTAAAATCTAAAAGTTTAAGAAATTTTTTGCAATTTGCTGAAGTTACTTTGCACAACCACGGCTTCCAAACTCAACTATTATTATGTAGTATATGATATGTTATACTTATGAGTAAGTCTACTACCACAACAATTTTACAATTTGTCTATGTGACGAGTTGTTAGTGATAGAAATAAAATGGTGGGTTCTTGATTCCACTACTCACGAGTTGTTGTATGATAAAGTTGTGGTAGAGTTGTTGTTAGGTTCTAAAGACTTAGGATTTTATGTATTTAGAACTTTAATGTGTATTGTTGGCAAACCATGATCAAAACAATATGTTTAGTCGTGTTTAGATTTGCTCAAAGTTGGTCCGTTTATGTAAAGTTGGAATAAGCTGATGCAGGAACCATTTAAGCTTCTCAACCTGGTTTGATCAATCAAAGCTTAGGCTCGATCAATCGAAAATCGGGTCAGAGGCTTTTTTCTACAGAATTTCAACTCAGCCCTAGTTTGTTTAAAATGTTTAGGGTTTTCTAATTTGTCCTAAGTATAAAAAGCAAACCCTAGCCACGTTTTAGTGTTGCTCATATTGCTGTTTGTGTAAATCTCTTGTAAGATCTAGAGTAGCTTTCCTTTACACAAACTTAGGGTTTTCAAGGAGGAGATATAATCTACACCTTGATGATCAATTCAGTTGCTGTCATTAAAGTTTAAAGAAATACAAGCAGGTGTACTTGTATTTGGTGGTGAATCCAAGAAAGAAGGAGTTCGTGGATTCGGAGCTTGCACATGGTCGTGTCAGTAAGTTCTACTGGTGGTAGCAATAAGAAGTTGAGCGCGGGGGCTTGTAAGTCTTATTGTATGAATTTCGATTCTTTCAAGATAGTGGATTCAGGTTTACCTTAAGAATAGTTAGGTTAAATCCTCCCTAGGTTTTTACCGATTTGGTTTCCTGGGTGATCATATCTTTGTGTTATTTATCTTTCCGCTGCTATGTATGATATGATTGTTTGATTGTGATAACCTAGATTTGGAATTTGGACTACGTAACAACTTGGCTAATTACCTAGGTTAATCTAATTGTGTTTTTAAGGGGTCTAAAAACTATCAGTTGTGAAAATAATTGTGGTACTAGACTTACTTTATAGTTACCGAAGCAAAGAAGAATAAAGGACCAAGATGATTTTAAAAATCAAAAGGGTTAAAGAACCAGAAGAGAGACTAGTTTTTAGTTTTTTCGGTTCTTGACCAATTTTTAGCGGGTTTTTTTTGTTGGTTTTCTCTATTTTTTCTAGATTGGTGTCATGTTTGATTGTCGATTTAATTTGCCGGTTTGGTTTTTAAAACAGTCGCCCAACCCAGTCTAATTCTAAGTACACTATTTATTTCACACTCCTTTGTTACTCACAATGTACACTACCATTTCAGTCAAAATTAAGTCACGATTTTATTTATTTATTTATTTAAATTGTGTGTATATTGTGTACAACAAGGAATGTTCACTAACAATTAGCCTAATTTGAATGCCTCTCTAAGTGAGAGATATTATGGTTACTTTTGGCATTGGTTTAAAAAGCTAACTTTTTTTTACTATTTAACTTATTTTTATTACTGTTCAGCTTATTTTTGCTACTATTAATGGGTTTCATTGCACTTTTTGATACTATTTATAGGTCCTACTGTATTTTTCAGCTACTTTTTAGTTTTATTTATAGTACTTTCAGTAAAAAGTTTTCAGTTTCAGCTAAATAAGTTGTTCCCAAACGGACTCTATGTGTGTATTTCCAATCCTCTTAGCTCTTTGTTGATTGCTAGTATACTTGAATTTTGAGAAAAATTAAATTTTAAAAAACCGTACATAAAAACTAAAAGTTGAGGGCCAATTGACATTACTTATCTTTTGGACGGCTTTTAGTGGCATTTTATGTAAAATTTAGGCCAAATTGTAAAAGGGTGTAGGGATGGCAATTTTGTCATGCCCTGCCTGCCCCATTTGGCAAGTGTTTATGCCCCACACCTTGGAGTGGAGCGAGGACATGGTTTGACTTTCTAGTCTCAACTCGCATATATTTACCAAAATATTCTTAATGTGATTAACATTTTACAAAAATATCCTAGGTTTCACTCCTCACTTATTTCCGATTCTCTTTTCAAATTTTCAATTTTAGGATTATGTTGTTATGTTTTAGACTATTATTGTTAAAGACTTAATTTTGTATTATTAAGTATTTAAATACTTGGATATTAAGACTCTCTTTTTTTGTGATATTATTTTGTTAAATACTTTGAATCATATTATTGAGTAAAAATTAGTTTGATTTGATGTGATCAATTTACTTGTAATTTCAAGTATGATTTATATTATATGATAAGTTTTGATTATTACAATAATCTCCTTGTGAGAATGAGAAATTTTTTAATAATAAATTTAAAACTGAAAAAATTTAGTTGTATCAAAAGTAGACATGGCAAATGGTTGTGTCGGGTAGGGTCAGGTCAATTGGGTTGCAGGTCAGGTTGGATTGACCCATATTTTTCACATTAAAAAAATAATAAATAAATGCCAACTTTTTAGAGAGAATGAATCAAATCAAATAGTTAGACTTCCATATCCTTGCAATTTAGACAGTTTTGACTTTTGAGCATGACTAAAATTTTTTACATACTTCAAATTTAAAGTTCACAAATGATATCATTCCCATAAAAGAACCAAAAAAAAAAAAAAATCAAAACTTTTTTTTAAAGAAAATTTCAACCTATGGCGTCCGCTCCTAATGAAAGCTCTTTATCATCAGACCAAGATACTAATTAGTTTTTTTGTGTAGGTGGAGATTGAACCATAAATTTCTTATACAACCATTAGAGACTTTACTAGTTGAACTAAATGTCATAAACCATGTAAAGTTATCAACCTTCTTAAGTGCACAAATTCCTTTTACATTTAAAATAATAATAAAGTTAGATTATATAGAAAGATAAACTAAATAAATAAAAATTTTAAAAATAAACATAACAATTTAAGTAAAGAAGAACAAGTAAATATTTTTTTATAAGAATTATACCTCAATCTACTCAACGTTGGTAGAAGATTCAGCATTACAAATATTCATACTTACGAATTGTAGCTCAAGTTGGCCAATTTCATCAGTATCTTCATCTACAATACAATATTTTAATATAACTTAAGTGTACCATGAAAGCAAATCAAAACTTATCAATAAAGAGTTAAAAATGTATAATTTCTATGACTCTATTAATAAATTAAAATACATTCAAATCCATATAACCAACTTTTAGTGCACACCGTAACTTCCACGCTCTCAGGCAAAAGATGTGATCGATACGGAGTAAGAATTTTCTTTTTTCTTGTGCTAAAACTTGATTTAGATGCAATAGTAGTTATAGGAATCCTCATGAGATCCCGTGCCATTAAAGATAGCTCTAAAACTAATTGTAATATTCTTTCCACCAAGAGAGAACTTCCAACTTTGGATTTTGCTTTTCACTAATGATTGTTTTTAGACCCCTTAACACAATTGAATTAACCTAGGTAATTAGCCAAGTTGTTACTTAGTCCAATTTAACAAATATAGGTTATCACAATCACAACGATCATATCATGCAAAGCAACGGAAAGATAAATAACACAAAGATATGATCACCCAGGAAACCAAACCGGTAAAAATTTGGGGAGGATTTAATCTAACTATCCTCAAGGTAAACCTGAATCCCCTATCTTGAAAGAATCAAAGTTCATACAATAAGACTTACAAGCCCTCACGCTTGACTTCTTATTGCTACCCACTAGTAGAACTTACTGATACGACCACATGCAAGCTCCGAATCCACGGACTCTTTCTTTCTTGGATTCTCCAGCAGATACAAGCACACCCGCTTATGTTTCTTTAAGCTTCAATGGCAGAAACTGAGTTAATCATCAAGGTGTAGATAATATCTCCTCCTTGAAAACCCTAAGTTTGTGTAAAAGAAAACTCCTCTAGATTTCACAAGAGATTTACACAAATAGCAATATGAGCAATACTAAAACGTGGCTAGGATTTGCCTTTTATACTTATGACAAATTAGAAAACCCTAAACGTTTTAAATAAACTAGGACTGAGTTAGAAATCTGCAAAAAAACGCATTCTGCCTGAGATTCGATCGATCGAGCCTAATCTTCGATCGATCGAGCCAGGCCGAAATGCATAGTAACTTCTGCATTAGCTCGATTCCAACTTTACATAAAAGATACAACTTTGAGCAAGTCTAAACACTACTAACCATATTGTTTTGATCATGGTTTGCCAACAATACACATTAGAGTTCTAAATACATAAAAACCTAAGTCTTTAGAACCTAACAAACTCCCCCTTTAGCAATCCGTAATAAAACACAACTAGAAACTCAAAGTTTACAAAGAAAAGCCCTTTACAAAACAAATGCTCATAAAACAAACTCAATCCTAACTACTATCTATCAGTTGTAAGTGTAGACAACAACTCAATTGAATCAACCTGAATATTTCCTAAAACACTAAACAAAATGCATAACCGCATGTGTGGAAAATACAAGTAAACAAATTAAATTCTTGATTTCAAACAACACACAATAAAGACATATATCAATGAATAACTCATAAATATAAATCAATAAACAGTTGAAAACAAGAAACATATAAAGCAATAAAAGTAACTCCCCCTAACATGAATATCCCAACAAAAATATGGCAAGAGCTAAAAAGATAAAATACAATGTGAAGCACCTAGATACAATCTAAACTCCACAAGCTCCAACCAACAAAAATACTCTCCCCCTGAAGACAAAACTCTACAAGAGCTAAAATATGTACTCCCCCTTTTTGTGACGGAATGCCAAAGGGCAATCAAAATCCATCATCAAAAGGGAGGTGGCGGTAAAGATCGTTTAAACTGTGCCAACTCTGTGTGCAAAGCACGGATCTCATCGAGCATATCCACCAAAATCTGTCCATGAGCCGCCTGAACGGTCAAGGTATGATCCAACGTACGTCGAATGTTCGAATCATCCGAAGTAGTCGGTGGAGGAACATCAGCATCAGCAGCAGCAGCACCAGACGTCTCAGCAGCATCAGCACCTGTAGAAGAGGGAGGTAGGGAACAGCACCAAATGACGCACCTCTAGGACGTGAAGGAGCAACTCTCAAGTGAGCAGCCCTCTACCTAAGAAAGGTGGCACCTATGGGAGCAACAACATGAGTAGGCTCACTAGAAGGAAAACCATCCAGACCTAGAAACAGCAAAATCCTATGAATGAAAATAGGATGAATAAGTGCATGCCCTACGGCAGAACTCCTATGAACCTCGTTCAAAGAATGAAGGAACAGTTGAGGGAAACTGATAGACGCACCAGAAACAAAAGCATACAAAAACACATATCGCTTTAGAGGGATGGTGTGGAGATGAGAAATAGGCCACAAAGAATGACACGCTATCCTAAAGAAAAGATAGGCAGTCTTGGTAAGTTCAGCAGACGTGATCTGAAGATCAAAACCCCACTGGATAGAAGACTTAGTGATGTATGACATGACAACATCTAAGGGTGGAGACTCATCATAGGGATAGTCAGGCTCCCGAACAACCGGAACCCCAAGAGCATCAGCCACTACCCGAGGGGTAATGGTGAACTCAATACCTCATATCCAACTCCTAATAAGGGTGTTGGAATCATAGACGTGACAAGAGAGATTCGAGAAGAACTCTCTAATCAGGGCGGTCGGGGGTGGATGATCTATCTCTAAGAGGGACAACCAACCTCTAGACTCAAAGTTAGCCCTAATAGTCAGATTAATCTCATCTAAAATCACAGCATGCTCAGCCCAAATCTTACGCTTACTGTTCAGATTCTAAAAGGCCTCTCTGCTTTTGTCATTCCTAAACACCTCACTCCTAGAGGGAGACTCAGAGGAAGTGGAGGGGGTCCTATGGGCTCTAGTTGTCCTAGGCATAGTGCTAGGATAAGGACCAAGACACAAAGCAAAAAAAAACAAAAAAACCAAGGGCAGACTGCAAGTTAGCACAAAAAAATATAGAACAAAAATCTATATGATGCATGAACAAATTAAATGTAGTGATGCATGACCTAATGCAATGCAATTAAGTTCAAAATAAGTTCAAGTTCACAAATTTGGCTTGAGCATAGAGTTTCTAACAAAAACCCCAAAATTTTGAAAAAAAACACTTGATCAATTTGTAATAAATTGACAAATTGATCATCATACAAGATAGATTTCAAAAAATAATGACCAATTACATCAATTCAACAAGCCAATTTCATCAATTGAACCAATTTGAATAAAAAGGCCCAATTCGGATTCAAAACAAACCCTAGAATTTTCAATATATCACAAAGCCCCAAATTGATCAAATTAATCAACATATATCATGAATATAACAATATAGGAACAAAACCCAATGATCAATTTCAGAAAAAGAGGATTGATTCAACAAAAATCCCAATTTTGAAAAGTTTCGAAAATCCCACAAAAATGCATGAGTTTATGCATGAAAACATGAAAAAAAATGCAAAGGGAAGGGTATAAAGGTCTTACCGGCCTTGGGAGAGGAAAACTTTGCAAAAAAAAGGGAGAAAACAACAAAAATTTGTGAGTGAGCCTTGACTGAGTCGTATGGAGAGAGAAAAAGCAAAGAACTTTTTGAAAAAGTGTTTGTTTGATCTGAAACTCAGTTTTTTTAAAAAAATCCCATACGATTTTCGATTGATCGAAAAACAGTTTCGATCGATCGAAACACACAGAGGCTCACAGAAATTTTTAAAAACAATTTCGATCGATTGAAAAACATACTCGATCAATCGAAACAGATAGAGACTCACAAAATTTTGAGAAAAACACAGTTTTTGAAAAAGTTTTAGAAACAACTCAAAGCATAGAAATAAAGGAATCACAATGCATGAGTATGTGATGATATGATTTTCAAAAAAAAAAAAAAAGAATTGAAGCCCAAATTTCCCAAATTTAAAATTTCTTGCATTCTCCATAAATTTTCAAGCATTAAATCAATTGGGCACAGAATTCAAAGTAATTGCAAACTTGGTTTGTCAGACTATAAACACACACAATAACATGTACAATGTTTAGCAAAGAGTAACTTGTGTAGTGTGTGCAACTAGCAAAAACTTGAGATACATGTGAGGTGATATATAAATAGCAATTAATCACAAAGTCTACAAAATTCATCACATTGAATTTAAAAGAGACTATCATGTAAGTTTCTTATATTTTGCCTCATAATATACATACCAATTTTAATTTATGTGATTTGGCATCAAGCCTAATAGTACACACCAATTTTAAGCATTAAGCAATTAAATCAAGGCTACACCTTATATTCTTTTTGTGCATGTGCTACACTTTCTCGAGCATAAAATCTTCCGATATGCACTAAGGTGTTCATGATTGGCTAGTAAACGGTGGTGAGATGGTTATTTATGCCTTTCTCTAAAAGTACAAGTCTGACAGTCAAAAACATGTGACTTCAAGATCGAAACAAAGTTATCAAAACCATAAACATCTTTCCCACACAACATGTACTACAAAGCTTCAACTAGTAAAGTGCAATAAGTAAGCTCATCAAGGCTAAACAAAGTACAAAAGACATGTTATGTGAAAATAGATTGACCAACCTTGTTCTCAAAAACCAAAAAACTAGTACAAAAATACAATTTGCTTCCTTTTTCTTCCCTTTTTTTTTTATTATTAATAAAAAATAACACCTAGAATGAAATGCATGAATGTTATGCAATGCAAATCCTAGAGGAAAAAAACAGAACCAAAGAACAATGGTCACAACGGGTAGAGCAATGAAGCACAAGAACCATGTCAGAAAGACTCAATTAGTTCGAGTCTTTTGCATCCAAAACCTTTTAGATGCACCATGAGCATTGGAGTTCTTATTCACATGGGAATGATTACCAACTCCAGGATTGGGATAAAGGTTTAAAGCCTTTACCAATTCACCAATGAGTACCATAGGATCTTGTACTTGAGGCACAGGTACTTTTGATTTGTTTGCTCTTTTTGCAACTTAGAGCTTGTAACAGTTTGGACGAATGTGTCCAGACTTTCCACAAAAATGACAAACCCATGCACGTTTATCATGTGACTTGTCCTTAGACAAGGTAGGCTTCTTAGGTTTATACTCTTTCAGATCAACCCTAATCTTCCTAGATGATGAAACTTCTACGAGTTTGACAACCTCACTCACAGGGGGTTTAGAGGAAGATGAAAGGACAAAGTTAGTGGAATGGGGAGCAGACACAAAGATGCTTTCAACAAAACTTAATCCAGATTTGTCAGAAGGAGACTTTTGAACCCTCAGAATTTGATCAAGTTTAGAACTAGTAAATCTAGCAACAGATAAATCAAGTTCCAAAGATTTAACTTTATCAAGCAACAGTATATTCTCAGTTTTCACATTGTTCAAAAGTTCATTAGCATCAAACAGTTTTACAAGCAAATTCTTCTTATCAAGCTTAAGAGATTCAATTTTCTTCAGGCCAAGTTCAACATTCATAGCATCCTTTACAGCAATTTTGCAAAGTTTGTTGTAGGCCTCTTGAAGATCTGCATCTTCAGAGAGTTCCCCATTAGAAGGGTTCTCTTCAGCAGATATGCTCTCATTGACTACAGCAGTAGCAGTGAAAGCAATGAAATTTCCATCCTCATCACAATCAAACTCATTATCAGAAACTTCACCATCACTAAGAGTTACAGCCATAGCCTTACCCTTAGACTTCAAATAGGTAGGACATTCAGATTTCATGTGACCATACCCTTAACATCCAAAACAGTGAGGACCCATAAAATTATTAGAAGATTGACCTACTTTTTCTCTAGGTTTATCATTATTGTTAATCTTAGTGGGATCATTCTTCCTAAAGTTTCTAGGTTCAGTAGTGTTCATACCTCTTGCCTTTCTGTTACTATTCCTGAGAAAGTTTCTAAAGTTCTTGGCAAGGTAAGTAATCTCTGTAGCAGAGAGCTCATCATCAAATTCACCAACCTCAACATCATCAACTGACTTAAGTGCCATTGATTTGGATTTGTTAGTTTTGGGTAGGTCCAACTCATAGGATTGAAGAGATCCTACAAACTCATCAACAGGGATAGAGTCAACATCCTTGCTCTCAGTAATGGCAGTCACCTTGGGTCTAAAGTCTTCAGTTAATGATCTAAAAATCTTCCTAACAATTTTAGGTTGATCATAGATTTCACCCAAGTTAAAAGCAGAATTAACAATATCATTCAGTTTAGCACAGAATTCATCAAAAGATTCATCATCAGACATCCTAATGCTTTCAGATTTTGAAGTCAATTGCTACAATTTATTGATTTTGACAGCCTTTGTGCCTTCATGCACATTCTGGAGGATATTCTAAGCAGTATGAGCAACCTCAACATTAGAGATTTTCTTAAATTCCTCCATATAAACATCGTTAAAGATAGCATTCATAGCCTTGCTATTGAACGCGGCTGCTTCTTTTTGAGAAGTTTGCCACTCACTAACAGGAGTAGTGGGCTTCTCCCATTCGTATTCAACGGAGTTCCAAACTCTCTCATCAATTGATTTCAGGAATGCTTTCATCCTTACTTTCCAATAAGCACAATGATTCCCATCAAAGTGAGGAGGAATAACAAAAGAGTGTCCGTGTTCCATGACAGCAGGGGTCAAAGATCAGCTCAGTGATCAAAGATCAACAACAAGAGAGCAACCTGCTTTGATACCACTTGATTGTTTTTAGACCTCTTAACACAATTGAATTAACCTAGGTAATTAGCCAAGTTGTTACTTAGTCCAATTTAACAAATCTAGGTTATCACAATCACAATGATCATATCATGCAAAGCAGCGGAAAGATAAATAACACAAAGATATGATCATCCAGGAAATCAAATCGGTAAAAACCTGGGGAAGATTTAACTTAGCTATCCTCAAGGTAAACCTGAATCCACTATCTTGAAAGAATTGAAGTTCATACAATAAGACTTACAAGCCTCCACGCTCGACTTCTTATTGCTACCCACCAGTAGAACTTACTGACACGACCACGTGTAAGCTCCGAATCCACGGACTCCTTCTTTCTTGGATTCTCCAGCAAATACAAGCACACTCGTTGATGTTTCTTTAAGCTTCAATGGCAGCAACTAAGTTGATCATCAAGGTATAGATAATATCTCCTCCTTGAAAACCCTAAGTTTGTGTAAAGGAAAACTCCTCTAGATCTCACAAGAGATTTACACAAACAGCAATATGAGCAACACTAAAACGTGGTTAGGGTTTGCCTTTTATACTTAGGACAAATTAGAAAACCCTAAACGTTTTAAATAAACTAGGGCTAAGTTGGAAATCTGCAGAAAAAAGCATTTTGCCCGAGATTCGATTGATCGAGTCTAATCTTCGATCGATCGAGCCAGGCCGAAATGCATAGTAACTTCTGCATTAGCTCGATTCCAACTTTACATAAAAGATACAACTTTGAGCAAGTCTAAACACTACTAACCATATTGTTTTGATCGTGGTTTGCCAATAATACACATTAGAGTTCTAAATACATAAAAACCTAAGTCTTTAGAACCTAACAGCTAAGTCTAGGCTCTTCTAAATACAAGTCCAATTGAGTTTTTTTTTTTTTTGGAGTACGAGAACTTTCATAATGCTCAAATTCCTAATCATTAATAAAATTTGCAATTAAAAAAATACGACACAATATTATAATTTTATTATTAAAAAAATACCACAACATTATATTAGATAGACAGACTTGGACATGTTGTTAGTAATAGCTAGTAGTCTTTAAAGTAGAACTTAATTACTTAGTAGTTAGTAGTCTTAGTTAATGAATGTTACAACTAGAAGTAAAGCTTAGTAGTTAGTAGTTAGTGCTACTTAGTAGTGTAATCAGTGTAGACACTAGACAATAACTGCTTTAGGCTTTAACTTTCCTTTTGTATTTTTTTTTTCCCTTCCATTTAACTCTTTATTTATTTTTAATAAATAGGGGACACAACACCCAAGTTTATTGTGCCTTTTATGATAATCTTATGCACCTAGGAGTAGTCTAGCACACTTTTCCATGTAGTTTTTAAATATTTTTAAGGGAAAAAAAAAGTTAAAAAACAAGCGGACCGCGGGTTGGCCCATATTTAATTCAGGCCAAAAAAATCGAGTTCAGACCGGGCCAAAACAAGCGGGTTCAGGTCGGGTCAGTCCATTTTGCCATGTTTAATCAAAAGAAGTTAGGAAAATATAATTCATAATAACAATAGTTAAAAGAATATGGATCATTTCAAAAAAGAATAATATCAATTAAAAACACCAAAAATATAAATTATATAAATATTTGTATAAAATAAAGAAATAGAAATTACTTTTAGAAATTGTATAATTTTTAGGGAAAAATTAATTCTCTACAATATAATTTATAGAATAAATTATATATTATAACATATCTCAAAATAATTATATATACACGTGATGTGTGGACATGCGACCGGTTACTAATAAAAGGTAAAATACCAAATTACAAATACATAGACAAAACTCAAAATTACAACTTACAAAGACTAAGTTCTAAGTTCTAAGTTTTAACATCACAAATATACATAATGTCTCACATAAGCAACGCAAAAGCAAATAACAATGTTTCAAATAGCACCACAAACACACTTAATCATCGAGACCAAAGTTTTGGTTATCTTGATTGGGTTCCTCAAAGTATAGTTAATCATTATAATCAACATTCTCATCAGTGTTAGCATCCACATGGCCGCATCATTCACTAGATAATCATCAAAATCTTTTAATGATGCATTTGAAGGTTCATTCACTTCATTTTCATTGGCATCATCAAACTCAAATTCATCACTAATGACATGAACTTCTTTGCCCTTCTCACACTCCCTCTACAGTTTACTCTCTTCTGTCTTTTGTGATTTTATCGAATAGATTAGGATGAGGTGTGACTTAGGTTTAAAAAAAAAATTATACATTTTTGTTTACACACACCAGTGGCGGCTCCAGGAATTTTTCTCAAGGTGTTCCTTAAGAAGCATAAATTACACAATCTGATAAAAAGAGAAATTCATATACAACAACAACAATCAAAAAACACGCAAATACATAAAGTTTACAATTTCCTTCTATGAGTTTTCATATTTTGAAATCGTTGCATAATAGTCTCATTATCAATGCTATAAGCTACATATTTTTCAATGTACACAACAAAGCAATCATTCATCCACTGATCTTCTATTTGATTGCACAATTCATTCTTTATATATTACATTGCTGAAAAACTTATTTCTACTATTGCAATAGCGATTGGAATGGTCAAAACTAACTTCACAAGCAAATAGACTAATGGATAAGTGCCATGCTTCCTTGTCTTCACTAACTTTTCAGCAAGTTCACCAACTCCTTGAAGCTTTAAAAACAAATCATTACTGTGCATATCAAAAAAATGTAATTCTGAAGTTGAGAGCCAAGTGCCAAGATATCTATTCCAGAAAAATCAGATGGATAGAACTTTACTAGACGTATCAACTTTTCTTTATCAAAAGCCACAAATGAATTACTTGGATTCAAGCAAGCCATACAAAGTAGTAAATCAGTATTTGCCTCTGAAAAACGGTTGTTAAGCTCTTGAAGTTGCAAATCTATGAGTGTGTAGAATAGCTCAACACGATAATGATGTAAATTTGTATTTTGTTGGGTGTTGCGTCGTGGCCTCCTATTAACTACAAATATTTCATCCATGTTCAAGATAGGAATATCATGTGTGGTACAAAATGAAGACACTTCAGTTGCTTAGACACTTTAAAAAGATCCATAGCATTTACTATATCTTGATTTTTTTTTTTTTTTTTTGCAATGCTGTTGACAACTCATTTGTGATCCCTAAAATGTTTTTCATCAAGTGTAGAGCAAAGACAAATTCAAAAGATAGAATTGACCTCATAATAGATTGAGCTTCAACTTTTTGGTTTAAGAGGCCATCTTCTTCAATAATCTCAAGTACATCAATAACAGCAGAGAACATCAAAATTAAGTTGAGAATAATCCCATAATATGATCCCTAATGTGTATCACTATGATGTTTAAGATTTGTCTCTTGACTCTAACCTTGCCCACTTCTACTTACACCCTTCTCTAATTCTTCTTTAATTTTGGCAAATTGTGAATCTCAAAGAGCATTTCATCTCTTACAAGAGCCTCCAACAAAAATTACTAAATTACTAACCACATAAAAAAATTCAGTAATTTTAATGTGATTTTTAACAATGGCAATAAGAGTCAATTCAAGTTGATAAGCAAAACAATGGACATAAAATGCTAACTTATTCTCTTTTAAAATTAAAGTTTTGAGATCATTGATATCACTTTGCATATTACTAGCCTCGTCATAACCTTGCCCACATAGTTTCGATAAACTCAAATTATGTTCACAAAGTAAACATTCGACAGCATATTTGAGTGACAAAGCAGTGGTACTTGCTACATGTACAAAACCAAGGAACCGCTCTATAATAATTCCTTTTTTGTTCACATAACGAAGAACGAGGGCCATTTGCTCTTTTACTGAGATATCACGTGACTCATCAACTAATATTGAAAAGAACCCATTATCAAGATCCTTGATGATGGCTTTGGATATTTCACATGCAACTGCATTCACAATGTCTTTTTGAATTTCATGGTGGATAAGCTTGCAATTTTTTAGGACTTTTTGCAACACTTCATTGATAGATTCATTATGGAGTCCAAATCTTCTGTCTCATCAATTATGTTCCACTTTATGATCCACCAATAAAATTTGGGTATCTAACCTCTCTTATTAAATGAGATAACTCTGACTTTAACACTCATGTTACTGAGATGTTAATGTTAAAATCCCTTTCTTTTTTTTCTTTTTTTTCTTCCACAGCTTTTATTTCTTCACTATTCCGGCTTTTGGTTTCTTTTTTTTCTCTTCTCCATGTGGTTTGTCTCTTGCCGTAGCTTTTGGGATTGATCTGGACTCTTCCCCTATTTTGTCTCATTGTAATCCTTTCTCCCAAAGTCAGAGTTTGGCTTTTGCTTTTGTTTTTGTATGCCACAAAGGTCCTTTTGTCCTATAGGTGTAGATTTGTTTCAACTTTTGAGAGACTCCTGCTGTAACAAGCAACCTTCAAGGCTTGTACATATTGTTCAATCACACAGTAAGTTCTCTCCTTTTGGTTTAGTGTAAATAAATTTCTTTTTTTAAATTTATTTAAGGATTTATAACAACTTTCTTATATACACTTGTGTGAGTTTGTGTCTAAAGTGTGTGTATATATGTATGTTGTTTATTAAAAAAAATAACTATGTTGTTTTTGTTTTGTATTAAGGTCATGAGTGATAGCAATTATCATACTAAGACTGATAGTCAATCGGTTCGAAAATTGAATTTTGAAGATGAGGATTCACCACTTGTGATAGTTGAAAAACCAGAACCAATATCAATAGATAGCAACGATAAAATTCATGCTAACGTAGAAGAAGAAGTGATTCTGATATTAGGAATTGAGTTTGAGACTAAGCAAGATGCGTATGATTTCTATAATAATTATGTGAGTGTAGTTGGATTTAGTATTAGGCAAAGTAAGGGCCACAAGGGTGATAAAAATGGTTCACATAAATGGTTAGATAGATTTTTTTGTTGCTCTTGCGAGGGTATACGAGAGAATGACAAAAGAGATGATAATGTGAAATGCCATCGTCCAAACAAGATGTGGTTGCAAAGCAAAGATGAAAATTAGTTGTAGATATAGTGAAAAATATTGTGTGGTAAAATTTGTGTCAAAGCACACACATGTCTTAGCTTCTCCTCGTAAGCGTATATTCCTTAGATCTTAAAGGTCCATTAATCCAACCCAAGTTGTTGAGGCTGAATTAGCAGATAGTTCTGGAATTGCACCAAGAGCAAGTGTAGGACTAATGGCCCGAAGGGTAGGTGGACTTGACAATCTTGGCTTCATTCCTGAGGATTATAATAATTATTTGCGTACAAGACGAACATAAGAGATGAAAAGTGGAGATACAGGAGGCTTACTTGAATATCTTCAAAGAATGCAATCTGAAGAACTTAATTTTTCTTATGTAATTCAAGTTGACCTTGATTATCTAATTACAAATATTTTTTGGGCAAATGGTAGAATGAAGTTGGATTATGAATATTTTGGGGATGTAGTTTGCTTTGATACTACTTACAAAAAAAATAAAGAAGGTAGGCCGTTTGCATTGTTTGTTGGTGTAAATCATCATAAACAAACTATCATCTTTGGTGTTGCATTGTTATATGATGAAATATCTGAGACTTTCATGTGGTTGTTTGATTCTTTTTAGAAAACAATATTTGGTAAGAAACCACAGACTATCCTCATAGACCAAGATGCTACAATGGCAAAGGCATTAGCTTCACAATGGCCAGAAACACATCATCGTTTATGTGTTTGGCATATGTACCAGAATGCAGCTAAGAACCTCAAAGAAGTGCTTGGAAGGTACAGTACTTTTGCAGTAGATTTTAGTAGTTGTGTATATGACCATGACTATGAAGATGATTTTTTAGATGCATGGGATAATATGCTTGATAAGTATGATCTAAAGAATAACAGTTGGTTGCAAAGACAATTTGAGTTAAGGGAGAAATGGGGTTTGGTTTATGGGAGAAAAACATTTTGTGCTGATATGTCTACTACTCAAAGAAGGTGAGTATGAACAGTCAAATTAAAAGGTACATAACTTAAATTATGACTTGTTGCGTTTCTTTCATCACTTTCAAAGTTTGGTTGATGATGGATGTTTTGAAGAGTTGAGAGCAGATTTTAAAGCAACTCAAAGTAAACCATCATTAGAATATCCAGTAGAAATATTGAAGCATGCAGCAAGTGTTTATACTCTTGCAGTATTTAAGTTGTTTAATCGTGAATTATGGCTCACTTGGGATTGTGAATTGCATAAGGAGGGTGAGGTTGGATCTGTGGTAAAATATAAAGTTATTTCTCCCCGTAAATCTCGCCAACACATTGGTCAATTTGATCCATTGGCTTCTACAGTGATGTGTAGTTGTAATAAATTTGAATTTGTTGGAATTTTATGTGCCCATGCCTTAAAAGTGTTATCTCTTCAAAATTGTAAAAGGGTGCCAAATCAGTATATTTTAAAAAGGTGGACAAAAGATGCAAAGGTTGGTTTTGCAATGAAAAATTATATGCATGTAGAACCACATGACCAAAATGCAGATGTGGGAAGTTGTTATAAAGTGTTACTTAAATTGTATTCTAATTTGGCAGCAAGAGCTGCACTAACTGATGAGACTTTTCGTATTTCTTTGGATGCTCATGAAAGTACTTTGAACAAAGTAGAGGCAAATTTGAAAAATTTATCAATTGAAGAATCTACTGTTGGGAGCACTCATTTCAAATCAAAGGCTCAACAAGCTAATGATAATGTTGAGCCTACTAATTGTGAAGGAAATAAAATTAAAGGAATTAAGCTTAAAGGGAGACAAGCATGTGTAGGGACATCTCATAGAAGAAAGGGTGCATTAGACAAAGCTACAAGAAAGAGAAAATGTCAAAAAAAAAAGCATCCTCTCATATTCAACAGCTCACACCAGTATGAAATTTGTTTTGTGTTTTGTTACTTTGTGCTTACGATTTGTTAGAAAATAGTATGTACTAATTCTCTAAATTATTTATATGATTTTCATTGTGAAATGTATCAGGAAGATAGCATGGGAAATTTAAATACACCTGGCTTTACTGATATGTTGAACTTGACACAGGTAATTAAATGAAAGTTTATTTATTGATTTATTTTTTGCTTTTATTTTTATTTGTTTCATTGTGAAATGTATCAAGAAGATAGCATGGCAAATTTAAATACACCTGGCTTTACTGATATGCTGAACTTGACATAGGTAATTAAATGAAAGTTTATTTATTGATTTATTTTTTGCTTTTATTTTATTTGTTTCATTGTTAAATGTATCAGGAAGATAGCATGACAAATTTAAATACACCTAGCTTTACTGATATGTTGAACTTGATACAGGTAATTAGATGAAAGTTGATTTAATTGTTAATTTTTTTCTTTGATTTTATTGATTTCTGATTTGTTATACATTGATATGTAGGCACAATTACCCAAAGTGGGAAATCAAAGAAATTATGAAGATGTTGAATAACGAGATAGAATTGAAGATAGAAGTGTGATTGCTTGTAGGAATTTATCAGCCACGCTCCAAGTCCATAGAGATCATGCATTGAGATATTAACTTAATTTTGCAATTTTTTTTATCTTTTACTATGGTTTTCTAGATGTGTCTTTTAGTTAGATCTTGTTAGCAAATGGGCTCCTTGAACTTCTGTATTTGGGGGAGGAGCATCATTTTTTGTTTGTTTTTAGGCCTAAAACTTCTACTTCCTTTAAAAATTATCTTCCTTGAACTTCTGTATTTGTGGCACTTGCCTAATTTTGTTCATGGAGTCCTATTTTAATTGTAGTGACAAAGTTCTTGACTCTAGAGTCAATTGAAAGTCATATCCATATAGAGAAAATACTGGTGGATTTTAAATGTCATATATGAGATCCTATTAGCCTAGCATGACAGTACAATTGTAACTAGCCTCACTTGACAAGGTTACTCCCTGCCTATGGATTAGCCTCTTCTTGATAGCTCCAAGCAATGGCCAAGGCACAGTGGCTAGCCAAGCAACACAACTGACAGCACGGTTAGCCTTAAGAAGCAAACTTTGGGACTTCACTCTTTCACTATTCACCCCTTCAAATGATCGAATGGCCTCTCCTTTTATTTCTTCATCTTTTCCTTCTTTTCTCCCTTTCACACTCTTCACACCAAGTCATAATAATGCAATCCAACTTATCTTGACTTTGCTTCAACCAATTTCTTTGCTTTAGCTCTCCCTTAGCCGAATGACCCTTGCCTTTTGCTTCTTTCTTTTCTTTCTTCCTTCCAACGTGTCCCACAAGTTTAACATCACTTATTCATTTATGTGGCTTGACTTTTGTACATCCCTTCATAAATGTTGCTGGACTTTTGTACATAATTATAGAGGAAAAGATTCAATTCTTCTCTTTCGGACAAGCTTCTCCAGCAAGTTCAATTTGCTTTGCTGACTTCTTGCCAATTCTTCAACAAGCTCATTTAATGAGCTAAGAAAAAGTGTGGGCTGGACCATGGTGCAGTGCACCCAACATTCACCATCATCAAGGGATGTGTACAACTTCAAGCAGATAACAATGTTTCTCTGTTTCTGCAGAATTGGTATGGTTCCCCTGTTTTTGTTTCGGTAGAAACTGTTTTTCCTGCATATAATGTTTTGTTCCTTCAAAATAGGTCCGGTTTCATCTATAAAAAAAACATCTATTGAGATATATCCGACCTTATCTCAATTGAAACACAAAACCAAAACATATCAGTCCAAGCATTCTCAGCAGATATCCATTAATCCAGTCAATCCTTATCAAATAGAGTTTGATAAAATAATGAAATCTAGAATTTAAATAAAATGTTATCTGTATATTCAAATCAAATTTTAATCTGTACAATAAGATATATACAAGAGAGCTTCTATGGAGGAGCTTCCTGTCCCAGTCACTCATTTAAGAATTTCAACAAACATGTAAAATACAAAATCCAGCAACCCCAATTATTTACTGACTACAACCTTTACATCGTCCAAAAACGTTTTTCTTTCCACATGTTTCATAATGGAACAAAAACCAAACACCATTATCACCATAGACAAGTCACTTTGTAGAAACCAATAGAAGCAGATGAACACTTGAAGATGAAGTGAGGATGTGTTTGTAACTGGGGAGAAGTGAGGATGAAGATGAACACTTGAGATGTCAACCACATAGAGAAGAGAAAAAAAAAAAAAAAAAAAACCTTGAAAGCCTTGAAGGTTGCTTGTTTCAGCAAGAGTCTCTCAAACAAAAGTTGAAACAAATCTGCACCGAACAAGAGGAACCTCTGTGGCATAAAAAACAAAAGCAAAAGCCAGAAACACTTTGGGAGAAAGGAATATAATGAGATAATAGAGGGAAGAGTCCAAATCAAAAACAAAAGTTGCGGCAAGAGACAAAACTCAAAAGAGCTCTTGTTGACTCAAACCACATGGAGAAGAGAAAAAAAAGAAACCAAAAGCCGGAAACAGAGAGAAGAAATAAAAGTTGCGGAAGAAAAAAAAAAGAAAAAAAAAGAAAGGGATTTTAACGTTAACGTGAGTGTTAAAGTCAGAGTTATCTCATTTAATGAGAGAGGCTAGTTGTCCAAATTTTATTGGTGGAGCATGAAGTGGAGCACAGTTAATGAGACAGAAGATTTGGACTCTTCATTATGATCTGCCAAAATTGTAGAAGCTCAAGGAAATTTCCTTTATCACTTGAACCTTGAGATTCATTGTGACCACGAAAAGCTAACCCCTGGCATAAAAGGAATCTTATGCAATCAACTATTGCATTTAATTGAACCCAATATTCAATTTTATCTTGATTTTATTGCTTAACCAAAACACTTTGAATGTGTTGCTTTTCCTTCATTAGATCTTCACTCTTCTTGACAGCTTGGTTATGAGCAGGGGCGGAGCTAGGAATTTTGATTTGGGGGGGCCAAGATTAAACTATCTCATAGTGAGTCACAATTCAAGAAAAACTCAAAATACTACATATATGTTTTTATGCATTAGTTTAATCAATGAAATTCTTATTAGCACTTAACAAAACTAAATGACCAATTAAGTATCCTAAGTTTATTTTCCCTTCTAAGGGTCTATTTGGATACAGCTGAAAACTGAAAATTGAAACTGAAAACTGAAAAACACTGTAGCAAAATAATTTTTAAATGTGTGAATAGTACTGTGGGACCCATTTTTAATGAAAAAGTTGTTGAAAAGTGAAATTTGTGGGTCCGTGAACAGTACATGATGTGCACTGATTGACTGAAAAAGTGAGAAAAGTCAAATTTTGTGGCTACTGTTCATTGAACAGTACATGAACAATAGTCGAAGTCTCACAAACGCGTAAAAAAAAAAAAGAAAAAAAAAGGGAAAAACGCAGACGCAAACGTGGGTTTTCAGCCCAATTTAAACACAACCTAAGTTTCTCTAGTCCTTTTAACAAACCATAAGTTCAAACCATTCAAGAAATTAAATATAAATATAACAACTACATATATAAGAAGATATAATATTTTTAGAAAATAAAAACAACAAAATCCTTATAAGCCAATATGAAATTATATATAAAAATACAAGATGACTTTCACATTTGGCTATTTGAGTAGAATAGAAGCCAAAAATGAAATTTTGAATAAAACTTATTGATTAGTTTATTTAAAAAAAAAAGAAAAAAAAAGAAAAAGAGAAGAATACTCTAGTACTTCTCAAGATCTTAAAGTCATTTTTGCTAGTTCCAAATAAGCTTGGCACTCTTTTTTGAGACAAAATTATAAATTTTATGCAAAGAAAAGAAAGAACACAAAGCCAAAAGAATGGCCACAGTAAAATAGAGCAGAAAAAATAGAGAAGGAAAAATAGCAATAGGTATATTCAATAATAGAGAGCAACATTTACTAGCAAGTAGCAACAAATGTGGAAAACAATATCAGCTTACAACGTAGAGTAACATAATGTACAATAAAGAGCAATATCAACTCAAACCAGATCAAGAAAAATATATTGAAGCTTGGGAATTGAAAAAGTAAAATTTCTAATCAACCCAATGCTCTAACATGTGAAGGAGTTTCAATAGTAAAGACTAATAATAAATGAGGGAAAATATTAAAAGATGAAAAGCAAGTTTGGAAGGAACACTAAACGTGGACAAATGGGGGGGCCAAATAATTTTTCATGTTGGGGGCCAATTCTTAGAAATATGGTTCAAGTGCAATTTTACCTGCTCTAAATTTTTTGTTAAAACTTTTGGGGGGGTAGGGTGGGGGGGCATGTCTCCCCCTGTCACCAACGTAACTCCACCCTTGGTTATGAGCACTATTAACTCCTCCAACATGGGATGATAACTTCTCTTTTTGATTCCAAAGTTTGAATCCCTTCGTTACAAAAGTCTTTCTTCCTCCTTGCTTACCAACATCTTGCCCAAATAGGTAGCAATATAAACAAAATATTGCATCCTTATCTATACTATATTCCAACCAGTTTCTATTTACATACCAATCGGATCTAAATTGACGAGGTTTTCCAGAAAAATTTGTTAGAGGGTATTCATGGAGAACAGGTTGACAAGGGCCTTTTTGTAAATAAAATCTTCTTATTTGATCATGATTATTAAGATGATAAGATGATATCTTTTCTCATAACCCAGGATCTGTACGGAAATGAATTTGCTTAGAAGATGAAGATGAATCTTGCACAGGAAATGAATCTTGCACAGGAGATGAATCTTGGGTATGTGATTTTCTTATCAAATATTTGTCCATAATTCTAACAAAAAAATAAACAATAAACTATAAGTTCATTTCAAATACTAATAAAATTATTAATTATTGTTGTTTAGTTGTTTCATTATTTTTCTTTACTAACTACTGGCAGTCTAGCACACACCCCATTATGCAGTAGCACACACCCCACTGTGCATTATCCACCCCGCTCAACCCATCACCTAACATAATTTAATTTGTTTGCCTTTTATAATGTCTTGTTCAGTTACTTTTAATGCTTTTACTACCTCTACCTGTCCACTTCCCTAATCCAAATATCCAACCCCAGTACCCCACGGTCCCATGGCCCCCATCCACCCCCCACTCAACAGACAAGAGCTAATCAACATTACACAAGACATTAAAGAAATATAAAACATTCACAATACACAAAACGACAAATTCACAAACCAATAAAGTCAAAATGTCAAATAAAGGCAATTAGATATTAGGTAAAAGTTATTCAATTCCAAAGGACCAAAGATAAAGTCACAAAGAGAATCTCATTTAGTCATTTTTCAGTTCAAAGAGAAACAAAGAGAGAGCTCCAATCTCACTCTCAAAGCACAGCAGAGATGAGAATCATAAGATAGAGAAAAAGAGAGAGAACTGAAATACCTTGAGGGGTGATGCCGCGGCAGCATGTTGAGGACTCAAGGCCAAGGCAATCTCTTATCTCTGATCCGATCTCACCGTTGCCGATGTGCTCTGGGACCAGGGGCAGGGTCTTGCTGTTGCTCAGTTGTTGTTGCTGAGTCTAAGGTGGAGGCGCTGAGGATGAGGTTCTTTTTCCCTTTAGGTTAGGATCTCAATTTTGCTTTAAAATTTGATCAATCGGCATATTGCGTATTGGGTATTTAGTTTATAAAAATATTATTATTATTATTATTGTTGATTTAAAAATATGTCTAAGTAGTGAGTGAGGATTGATCTTGGGCGGTTGGGCTTTTTTCCTTGGGGTCTATTGGGCATTTGGGCTTGCTATGTTATAATTTTTTTTCTTTTTTTCTTTTTTTCAGATTTTAGTTCAAAATTCTTTTTTTGGGCTTCTTCTTTTTGCTTGAAAGCCCCAATATATTGTTAAGTAGAACAAATTATGAAGCAAAGTTTAATTTTATTGTCATAAAAAAAACTGAGGGTGTTCACAAATATTTTTTGAAGAGTAGACAAATATCACCCTGGCCTTAACGTGTTGCTGCCCCTGACACACACACACACACACACACACACTCAATTTATCATAAATGTTAGTAGCCATATCCCATATGGTCACATTATCCATTGGATAGTCATCAAAATTTCTTAATGTTGTATTTAAAGGTTCATTCACTTCATTTTCATTGGTATTACCAAACTCAAATTCATCACTAATAGAATAAACTTCTTTATCCTTCTCACACTATACTCTTTAGTCTCTTCTGTCTTCTGTGATTTTATCAATTAGGTTAGGATGAGGTGTGACTTAGGTTTTAAAAAAAAAAAAATTTCCCATATGGTCACATCATCCATTGGATAATCATCAAAATCTCTTAATGTTGTATTTAAAGGTTCATTCACTTCATTTTCATTGGTATTACCAAACTCAAATTCATCACTAATAGCATGAACTTCTTTATCCTTCTCACACTATACTATTTAGTATCTTCTGTCCTCTATGATTTTATCAATTAGGTTAGGATGAGGTGTGACTAAGGTTTAAAAAAAAAAAAACATTTTTGTTATATATATGTGTGTGTGTGTGGATGCCTAAAAATTCCCCGGGAGTTAGAGGGGTGGGGAATTTCTTTTTTAGGTTGGTCGCACATTGGGTCCTTGGTGACATAACTCTTGTGTGTTTGTGATTCTAAGGTGGGGTGTGTGTGTATGTGAGTCCCTTTTTCTTATTTTTATTTTAGGATTTGCCACCAACCATTGGTTTTGTGTTAGGTGTGATTGGTCATCTAGGGGTCTAATTCATTTTAGGTTTCTTAATTAACTAAACCAAATTTTAAGGGTTCATTAATTAAGGCAAACTAAAAAGTCTCGAATCAAAGATCTTGGACTCGGAAGTTTGGTTATGTGTGAAGAAAGTGTTAGGCACCCCACAATGCTTATCTGAAGATAATACCTCATTTTAATTTATTTCAAACGTTATCTTCTTGTGAAAAAATAGAATACTTGGCATTTTGATTTTTGAAAAAGTTTTTGCAAACAATATATACATATATATGTATGTGAGTAATTATTTACAATATAGCATGTGAATATTAACTCCAATGAATATTTACAAACAAAGCATGTGAGGTATGTACATAAGTAGCATGTGGGAGAACATACAGAAATAATCTACAAGAGCATGTGAGTAGAATACTTAATAAGTAGGTTGCATATGAATGTTAAATATTCGTGAACAAACTAAAACACAAAAAAGAGAGGGAGTTAGAAGAGTAACACCTTGTTGTCATCCACAATTCTCATTCATTATCATGCAAAAAAAAAAAAAAAAATGACAAGTAAAATATATTAGTGCTAAAGAAATGAGAGGGACAATGTAAGTTTGATTGGTGTTCAAGGATTCAAGAAAATGAACTATGGATATAAATCTTTAACAACACTATTCTAAGGAAAAGTTTGAAATTATAATGTATGAACAAAATTTACAACGTTAACTTTTTCTTCTTATTATTTCTAAAAGGAAGATTGAAAAAGACACATTTTTATTGAAAGGTAGAATTTTATTGAGAAATTTTAAGAAAACATTTTTCAACACATTTTTTATTTTTTTTTAAAGAAAAGTTCATTTTAAACAAGCAAAGTGACAATGGAAAAATAAGTTTTTTTTTTTAGAAAGTTTTTGAAAAGTGCCATGATTTTGAAAAATATTTGAAGAGAGAAGAATGTTATTTAAGTTGAAAAGATTTCTAAAAAAATTTCTTGGGTTTTTATTTTGAAAGAAAAAGAGTTTTAGACTTTAAGAAAAACCCCATGATTTTTTATGCAAAAACAAGTTTCAAAAGACTTTACTTGTTCAAAAAGTTTTTTTTTTTAATGAAAGAAATTCCAACGTGGTAAAAATATTTTGAAAACATTTTTTTTAACACAATTTTTCGGATTTTGAAAAATCAAACATGCTTTTTAAAATCATTTTCCAACGTGGTAAAATTTTTTTTTTTTTTTGAAAACAAGTTTTTTAGACACCATATTCTCAGATTTTTGCAAGAAAATGAGAAAACATTATGTTTTGAAAGCTTTTTTTTTTTTAGAAAAAGACATTTTTTGGGGAAAAAAAAAGATTTTTTGAAAGAAAACTTTAAAAAGAAAGACTTCTTTTGAAAGATTTTGTTTTAAATTAACGTTTTTTCTTAGTAAAAGGGAGGAAAAAGAAACTCTATTTTGAAAAGCATTTCATTAAAAAAGTGTGAAAATAAATTTTTTTGCTCAAGCAATTTTGATTTATGGCAACATTATTGGTGAGAAAAGTAAAGGAGCAATAGCAAAGTAAGTAATGTGCTGGAATTTAAATGATAATAAAGTAAAGAGCTGAAATTTAAAGTGCAGAAAATTAAATTATATTAAAATAAAGTGCAGAAAATATTGTAAAGGTTTATTGGAAAAAGGTTTTTTTTATTTATTTTTTTTTTTTATGTCTCTCTTAAATAAATTTTAATCTCTTTCAAGCCTTATGGGTGCTTCATCATAAAAAATTGAGAGTTCTAAACTATCAATCATTCTTATGAGACATACCCATATTGTGCTTTATTTGAGGTTTAAAAACCGTTTAAAAGAGAAGAGATACAAAATCTTTTTGTTTATTTAGGGGTGTGTGTGTGTGTGTGTGTATAAATATATATACACATTTATAAGTGCAAATAAAGTAAAGAAGAGGGGGATGGAGTAAGAAATTAAAGGGATGACATAAAAATAAATGGGAAGTGATTACTTGAAAATAAAATGGATGACATAAATGTAAAGGGGAAGGGATTACTTGAAAATAAAATGGATGACATAAATGTAAAGTAAGATCAAAGGAAATCCCTAGATGCCTAGATGGAATGGGGTTTCTTCCCCCTAAAGGTACTTCCCATATAGAGTCTAGGAGATGGTCCAATACCCATCTAGGGAAACAATCACAATATCACAAATAACCAATAACAATATAGACATAAAGATAAAGAGATATTTACAAAACAATATAGCAAGTAAAATAAAGAGACAATGTAAAGAAGAGAACTTTATATATATAAAGATGATGTTTACATGAGAATAAAAAGAAGATGGGATGGGTGTAGTTATTAAGAAACTACCCCATCCCTACAAGTTTACCCACAAAATTACAAGCAAAAATGGAAGAGGCTTTTTTTTTTTCTTTTTTTTGTGGAGGTTTTCCTAGAGAGAGAGAGAGGAGAGTGAAACTTTTTTTTTTTTTTTCAAATTTTCTAAATGGATTTCTCAGAATTTTTCCACTCTTTTTTTTTCTCTCTCTCTCTCTCTATTTTTCCGCAAAAAAAGTTCTTATTTTTCTTCATATTTTTCACAAAAAAATTGGGGGGGTGGGTATTCATAGGGGGATGAGGGAAATGGGAGGCTAGTTGAAGTGTAACTAGCCTCCCATTTTTGCCACCTCATCAGGCTATTTTGTCTTTTTTTTTTTTTTTTGGTATGATCTTCGTGTAGTTGTTTGAAGGCCCTTTCGAGCTTTGTTTTCTTCAAAATTTATAGGCCTAGAAAGCACTAGATGTCTAGTTTCAAATGGTCCTAGCCTTGGCATGATTTGGAGCTACAGTCATTGAGATATTGTGCTCAGAAGGAAGGTGATGCAATGCTAAAAAATTCTGTAATTTTTTTCCTTAAAAAATTTGTATCTTCCAATCAGGGCAGATATCATTGAGTCCTTTTTATGAGTAGTCAAGACCTTGTTCTTCGAGATGGTTCAGCTAGATCACTCTAGTTCCTAATCAATTGGTACAGTTATTGCGCGAAGTTAGCCCAAAACTGCCTATTTTTCCTGAAAAAAGTGAAGTTTTAATTAGAGTTTTTGGTATTTTGGTGATATTTTATATGTTTTAACTTTGATTTAGGCCTGTAAATTATCATTTCAAAGGGAAAAATATGCCCTATGAGATGGTCTAAAATTCAACTCGATCCAACGGTTAGATAAAATAAAAAATAAAAATAACTTTTTCACCATACCCAGTTAGAGTTTTGGCCTTAATTGCTTTTAAAAAAATGTTTTTAAATGTTGTGACTCTTTGATCCACTATCCAATCATGTTGTATTTATTCTTACCCTTTTTGGCTTTGAAATTTGTAATTTTGCACATTTTCTCTTTTTTTTTTTTTTTGGATTTTTGGTCTTTGTTTTGACGCATGAATCGGGGTTGGACAAAATACGGTATCGACAATATAAATATATATATATTGGGCCATTGGGATCCATTTAGAGGCCCGAAATAAGTAATAAAAAAAATTGAATTTTCCTTCATAGTATAGGATTTTTGGTATCATTATGGGACCCCAATCCTATAAAATCCTTAAATCTGAATTGAGATTTTGTACCGATCCCACTTAAGTACAAATTTTAGAGAAATCCAATAAGTTTTAGGGATGTAGGAAGATCCTAAGATCCAGATTGCGATCTTGACACCCATGGTTTCCCCCAAAGTTTCAAAATTTCGATGTTTACAAGATGTAGATTTTAGGTTTTCGGAAGTGTTTAAATCTATTTTTGAAAATTTGTTAAAAACCTTCATTTTTTCATGAAAAACTCTTTCTACCCCTCGAAAAATGCAACACCAACCGCACGAAACTCAATATCACTTTTTTAAAATCATCAACCACTTGTCGTAATTACTAACGTAACGCTTGTCTCATAAATCTGTCCATTTTATATGGCAACTGTCAGAAGAGATAAGAATGAACAATATATGTCTAAATATCGTAAAAAATTAAATTCTCTCTCCTTATATGACATAAAATTTTAGGAATTCTTAGTTTCATTTTATCAATAGCTTCTGCAAAATTTATATTGTAGATTTTTTCCCCTTTTTCTTCCCTTATATATTGTAGTTGAGGAAGACAGCAAGAGAATGCATGCCTCAAAACCTTCATACTTGCAAGTGGTGGTTTATTAAGAATAAGAAGTGTGAACGAATTCCAAAACCATAGTCATTATGAGATTTGCTGCTTTCTAGATATGTAAGGGTCTTTCTTTTCTTCTTATTTATTATCTATTTATTTAATCTGTTGTTAGTGTTCTTGACTTTGAAATAGATTCTTTAAAACATTGACAAAGCACAGAGTATCTTCAGCTTGGATCAAAATCTTCTCAAAAAAAAAAAAAAAAAAAAAAAAAAAAAAAAGCTTGGATCAAAAGAAAGGTCAGTTGTAGTTTATTAGAGTATTTCTAATTATTCTCTTGGCCAAAGTTAGATCATTTTTAGAATACAAAGTAATTCTAACTCTTCTACTAAAAAATCTTATTAAATGAATGAATATGTTCTCCCTCTTTTTTTCTTCCTTTTTGATTTTTAGATATGTTTGCTGTTTGGCATATTTGCTTAACTAAAAAATGATTAAAAGTAAAAAAAAAATTTTGAGAAGAACTAAAAGTCAATTAATGATGAGTTAAATTTGTTACATAATTAAGTATTCTTTAATTTATATTTTCCTTTTTAGATCTAAAAAAGTAACAATTTTTCTTTTTCGATCTAAAAAGAAAAAGAAAATGAGGAGTGAATACTTTTTGGAGGGTATTTGGTTGGGAGGAAGGGAGGGAAAAGAGATAGTGGGGCTCGGGTTTTTTCTTTTTTGACCCACCAAAAAGTTTTCTTCCCAAAATGGGGAGAAAACTAGAGGGGAGAAAAAAAAGCACCTGGTGATACAAAAATGCCCTTGTGCAAGTGCACAGGGTTCCGTCCATGCCTAGATGCCCCTTTTTTTTTCCTTCCACTTGCATATCCATAAATTTTTTGCTAAAAAAATGTGTTACTTTTTTGTTTGCACATATACAATTTTTTTGCTAAAAAAATGTGTTGCTTTTTTGTTTTAATGGGAACATAATTGTAAATTTATACCAACTTTATTTTTTCATCCTTTCATTTTTCTTCTCAACCAAACAAATAAGTTTTCTATCTCTCCACTTTTCCATTCTCCCAACCAAACACAACTAGGAGAAAATTAAGGGGTTGTTTGGGTGAAAAAAAATGCATCATTGATCACTGATCACTAAAATATCATCACTCATCACTCAATAACTCATCACTTATCACTAAAAATACCCCAACTTCCTAAGGTGTCATGTTTGGCACTTGTTTCCAACTTCTGATAACTCAAAAAATTTTACTTTTTGTAGAACCCACTACTTGAGCACCATGTCAGGTTCACAGTTAGCATACCCGCGTAACACATTAACACCAAAGCCATTTCATTTATTTTTCCCCTTTAGCCCTGTTATTCTCCCAAAACCCTCGATGAACCCAACGAAGCAAATCCAAGTTTGGACATGTAGCGCTAATCTCCACCGTCACCCAGCACCACAAGATCTCCTCCAACGTGCAGCAGTGGTGCCGATCTCATCCATCGTGACCCAACGGAGCCGATCTCTTCCAACGTTTAGATTTCTAATGGGTTTGACTTGATATGTTTAGATTTCTAAATTTAATTTTACTGGGTTTTGCTAGTTTCTATTTAGTGCTCAATCTGGGTTTTTTGGGACTTGAAACATTAAAAAAGGGCTTAAGCTCTGGGTGGCGTTGTGAAGAATGGTCTAAGCTTGAGGCGGCGCGGGTTGGCTAAGGTGGGGCTTAGTGGGTGTGGCTAGGCTAAGGGTGTGCATGAGGAGGTATGAGGTTGGATGTGTTTTGTGTTTGTGTGGTTTGGAGTTGTGGTGTGGAATGAGTCGTTGGTGAGGTTGTGAAAAGTAGCACTTGGAAGTGACAAGACTTTGACCATGGATCCCTCATATGTGTGTATTTACAAAAATGTCATCATAATTTAGTTTCCATAACTTAAAAACACTCAAAAGTTGTTTTCTGTTTTATTAACTCATTACTCAAATCTGAGAATTAAGTGATGGAAACAAAACTTGAAAACAAATCCAAACAGGATGCCTCTCCATGGGTCCCACCATTTTTGAGTGATGAGTGATGGAAACACCAAAATCCAAACAGCCCCTAAATCTTTTCTATCATCTCCTCATTTTTCTTCTCAACCAAACAAATAAGTTTTCTATCTCTCCACTTTTCCATCATTTTAACCAAACACAAATAGGAGAAAACTAAATCTCTTCCATCCTCTTCCCATTTTCTATCCTCCTACTTTTCAACTCCTCCAACCAAACGGACCCTAATGACTAGCCATTCATGGGTTATCTCCTCTGTCGTTCCAATATTTAAACACCTGCACAGGCCATAGATATTTCTGATTCCTTTTGCAATTTCTAGTCTTAACTAAGATATTAATTAGGAAAGATGACTATGGTATATATGTTAATCATCCACGTCATATGCAAGAATTTCTGTCTGTTTGGATATAATAATTTACATTTTAAATTTTTTTTGTATATAACTACTTAAAAACACCAGTATTAGACTATTTATTATATTGTCTATTTTATTAAAACATCAATTTTTCTTAATTTTTTTAATTGGTTCTCACTTTCTCTCTTTCTCTCTTTTTATACATCACAACCATAGTCCACTTTTTTTCTTCATCATCGAAGAATGCACAAAAAATTCATTTACACAATTATAATAGCTGTGTAAATTTACATAGCTATTGTTGCTAAAATAAAATATACAAATGCTCTTAAAGGTTACCACTATTTGGTTATCTAGGTTTAAACTTGTCAAATAGTAGTGTACGTTAAATATTCTATTTTAACATTTGTACTTGTTGATTATATTGATTATAGAGGAAAATAAATTAGTTGTGAGGGGTTAAACTTTGAATCAATCACTTCTTTGGTGAATCCCCTTGAAATACGATATTAGAACTAAATATAATTTATTTTAGTTAGAAATTAGTATTGTGCTACAATTTTTTGATAAAAAAAAAATATCACAATAAATTGAATAATAATAGTAGACAGTAAAGGTAAAAATAAAAATTACTTTCAATTACCTAACGAATATACATTGTAACACCAAGTTTTTTTAAAATAACACTCTCCCTTGAGGTTTTTATAAATGTAATAGTTCAGTCTATACCTTCTCAAACTATTATTAAGTAACATATAATATATTTTCAATTTTTACAAAGTTTTTTTATTTAAACTATAAATGAAATGAAACTTATCTCCTTTGAAATTTGTGGATGCATGACTCTTTCCTTAGGTATGTATAAATTAAAATGATTTTTATTTGAAAAAAAAAAGAATATTATGTTTTTTTTTTTTTTTTTTGCACTATAATTACCATAAAATTTAAATTTGTTGCTTTAATTGTTACTCTATTATCAAAGATTCAAAAGGTTAAAAAAAAAAAAAAAAACTACACTATAATTAGTAATTACCATAAAAAATTAACTTTTTTTAGAAAGATAAAAATTTAACTTGGTTGCTTGGTAATATCATAAAAACTCCTCTCATCTCTCTCTCTCTCTCTCTCTCTCTCTCTCACTATATATATATATATATATATATTTTTTTTTTAAAATTCTAATTTGTGTTTTTCAATTTTATAGAATTTGAACTTTTTTTTACTTTCAATTTTAACTATTTTTATTCAATCTTTTATTTTGAGAATATAAATGACTTTTTTTTAATGTGTGTGGGGGATTGTTAGCAATAGTGGGATTAGAATTTGAAATGCAGTTTTAGAATTCTCAATTTGTCAATTTACCTTTATATCTTTATTAACATTGTTATATTGTTAAATAATTACTATTTAGAAATTTGATTGTTTTGGAACAATAGTAGTTCACACTATATATATATATATATAAGGCTAAATAACTAATACCTAATTATCATGCAGAAATCAGAATTACAGCAAAATGCCATTTTCGTCCAAAGCCGTAGAACACAGTGATAGTGCTACCCAAAAGGTAAGATAACTTCAAATAGACAAAGCTTAAACTCTCTCTCTCTGACACACAATTCTCCAGCTTTTTGCTGGCAGATCAGAATCCATGGCAGCAAAGCGGCTAGTCATTGTGGTGGATGGCACTGCAGCCATGGGCCCCTACTGGCGCACCATTGTCTCAGACTACCTTGAAAAGATCATCAGGTACAACACCACTCTCTCTCTCTCTCTCTCTCTCTCTCTTCGGTATTATTGAACTGCGTTTATAGCTTAGATATAATATTATGTTGCTCTCATAATGTGGTTCTTGATGATATATATAATCTTTGCCGTACATTTGATAATTCATTTGAGTCTGCATGAGTACTCAGTTCAGTTTTTCTGAGATGGGTTTTGGAGTCTTCGCTTTCTTTGAGCCTTGGGAGTTGTGACCATGATCTGAGGACATGTTAGCAGTAGTGGTGTAGATGGATATTGTAATGATCATCCAAACATATATTAGCTAGGTATAATTCTCGTAATCACGTAATAATCCTGGTAAAGAATCAAGAAGAGAGTTAAGGTAATTAGTTGTAAGATTGCACGAAGTAGTGGAGCTAAGTTAGTTTAGATTGCAAGAAAGGCCAAGAAGTGGAAGCAAATTAGCTATAAGTTGTAATTAATTCCCTTTTCTCTAGGTATATGAAGGTCGTTGATATTGGTTTTTTGGGCCATGCAAACCTTGGAAGTTGAGATTTAAGGTAGGGTTTGTGAAGAAATATATATATATATATATATATATATATATAAAGATGGGTTGTTTACAGGCTGAAAAAAATATGGGAAAGACAACCTAGAACCCCTGCTCTTGTGAAAGTCTAAGTCGAGTTTAAACTTAAGTCGTAAACCTATATTTTAAGGTTTAGTTAGCTTCAAACTTTGATTAACTTCCTAGTTTATCTAGTTTATTGGAAAAGTTAAATTTGAAAGCTTATACTCCAGTTAAGAGTCTTATGATTGAATGATATATTTACCTCAAGAAATGAACTAAATTTGAAATCCCACTCTCATTTTTTTGTTTGTTTTTATTTTTTAATAAATTTTGAAATCTTGTTTTGTAATTAAAGATAGGTAGATAGTAAGAGAATAAAAGTGGGAGTTTTAAGCCAAGATATGAGACACCACAAAGAAATGAAGAATATCATTATCACTTGACTATTAATATTACCTCTCATATATGCTACCATTTGTCATAAACTTAGAAAAGCTTTCCATGATACAGGACATTTTTAATATTTTATACCACGGCTGTTTGTAGCCTCCAAACAACTTGGCCCAATTTAAAACTCATCTTATTTTTCCTCAATTGTTGGCAGGAATTGAATGGGAATGGCAGGAAATATTTTCTGATCGATAAAGCAAATTCTTTAGCAAAGAAACAAAGTTCAATCCAAAAAAGAAATAATAAGAATAAAAATTTAAAATAAATTTAGGATTATCTCAGTAAGCTATCATACAAGAGAGTCATAAAAGATGGATACGTGCATGTCATTCAAAGTAAAACTCAGGAAAACAGTTTCTTGAACAACACCCAAGTGCATCCTTTCACACACAAAGGTTCAAGAATAACATTTTATGAAGCTTTTCCTTACTGCAAGAAAAAGAAAAATAGAGTTTCTTGTTCTAATTTGAGAAAGCCTTATAGTTTAAACCTAAATAAGATGAGTGTAGTCATCAATAAAGGTAACCAAATAGCACTTTTCTCTGACTGATGCGCCTGTATAGGGTTTCAAACTGCTGATATATGATATTTCAATCGTTTCTAAAAAAGCCGGTATAAGTGTTACAAAACTGCCAGGACCTATAGCGTTTTTCAAATCATTGGTGTAGGTCACCCGGGGCTATTGTTACACTTACTGGCTAGGGCTAGAAAGCGACGGCATTAAAAGCGTGAATAGCATCTATACCAGTGGTTTTTAGAAATGATTTTACTAATGTGTGTCCTAAATGATTTTACTAATGTGTGCCCTTAGGACACACATTAATTTCTATTTTTGAAAAAAAATTTCTCGAGAATTGAAAAAGTAATGACAACTTTTTCAATTTTCGAGAAAGTATTTTCACAAACAAAAAGCTTAATGTGTGCCCTAAGGACACGCATTAACCGAACCCTTTTAGAAATATAGCAGCATTTTAAAAATGCGGATATAGATTCAGTTTTTTTGTAGTGATACCCTTAGTCTAATGACTGTTGGGCTAAACTTGACTCTATTTCTCTTCCAAAAATGCAATGCTCACAAAGGTCTAATTTGCAAGTATTATATAATTCCTTTTAATAAGCATTATCATTGACATCTCCCAAACGCATGCCTCAAAGTTTAGTAGTATCTGTAGCAGCTTTTTCAATATTATAAAAAATTATGGTTACTGCACCTACACTTGTACTCCATTTGATAACTTAAAGTTACTTTCACATATAGCCGTCATTATCAATGCACTCGATATTACCTTCAAGTTCCATTTGCCTAGTCTTGAAACCCTTACATTTTAATAAAACAATTGAGATGAAATTCCTTTTCCTACTTTGATACTTAGTGAGCGTTTGGATCCGGATGAACTTGTGTTTGCATTTTTTTTTTTTTTTTTGCACCCGTTTCAGCTTTAGGGGATAAGTGCACTGTCACTGTTGAGCGGTGATTTTTGACAATTTTGTGCACACTAGTGGGTCCCGTGTACTGTTCATAAGACCTACAAATCTCACTTTTCAGTAACTTTTTTATTAAAAATGGGTCTCACGGCACTATTCACACATTTAAAAATTATTTTGCTATAAGTGTTTTCAGTTTTCACCTGTATCCAAATGGACCTTTAGAAACTTCAGTAAAAAAAAAAGAACTGTTTCATCGTGCAATTTCAACTTGATTATATCCCCAAATTCTCATTGATTTGATCATTACTTATGTAGACTTATTCGCTTTCCAGCTCCTCAACGTTATAAAACCATTCCTTGTTAGGAATAGGACACATGACGCATACCTTGAAGTCTAATAGTGTCTTATTCCCAAACTTGAACACATGATGCATCATTTTTACTTTTATATATATATAATATAATATAATATAAATTATATAATGTTAAAATTTCATACTTAATGTACAAATATCTACTTTTGTAAGATTTGGGAGGTAATTAGTAAATAATCTAATTCCTAGACTTTGAATGCACAGCACATCACTTAGGCGGAGGGTGCTTGCCATGGCATATTCTCATGTTACTGTACATAATTCATATTTTGCCATATTCATGATTGCTAGTAGATTATGCTTGCATGCTACTTCAAATTAATGTTCATACATGGTTTCTAGTTTAAGTTACTTGATTATTTCACATCTTTCAACATATTTCCATTTCAATTACTCTTTTTATACTCAGATCAATTTCAATTACTTATGCAGGTACTTCTGTGGACAGTCAAGGGGGCAGGTATGTTTCAATTTTTCTGATCTTCTTGTGGCTATGAGCTGTAGCAGGAGAAGTTGTGTACTCCAATATAAAGTCTATTTCTTTGAGATTCTTAATCAATCTTGATTTGCTAGTAATGATTAATCCTTTCCTTTAGGATTAATATGCAACCAGATTATTGGAAAGTACTACAGTACTCAAGTAGATACAACGTCGTAAATTCATAATAAGTATCATTTGATATAAGTAAAAATTAGGTCTGCAATCATAAAGAATTCATAGGTTGGTTCACAAAGTTTTGACATTAGAGCACTGATTAATTTTTGTTATCAATACTTGAATGTATAGGTTGGTTCCGAGAATTTAATATGTTTCTTAGAATTTAGGTTTTTTTGGAGTGTGATGTTTATGAATCTAGATATTCAAGAATGTAATTATACTTACATTTAGTTTAGTTAGAATTATAATAAGATTCTCTAGAATACGAGATGCCCGATATTTGGTTTATTTTTAAATCTTATAGGAAATATTTAGTCTTCCCAAAATATTCTTAGTTTTTATTCAGCAAATATATATATATATATTCTTAGTTTTATAAACACAATGTCAAAGGTACTCCTATATGTGACTTACAAATAAATAATTAGAAAAATAATATGAGCTATGAATAAGCCAAATCTCCTAAAATGATAATCTACATTTCCAAATTAATGACACATAAAAGACCCAAAATTTATTTCACATTCTTATTTTTCATCACGCATTATCAATTAAAACGATTTATTTTTTTGAACACGAAAACAGTTACAAATAAGAAATAAAAATCAAAGTTTCTCGGTATAGGGGATCCAAATATATAGAGAGTGGATAGATAGAGGGGAGACACTTGATTGGAAAAGAGTAATAATATATATATATATATATATATATATATTAGTTAGTCAAAAAGTAATAAATTTGGAGTATAATAAAAAAATAAAAAAATAAAAACACTTTTCACTATCATGGGAATTAAGATGCTCACATTTTAAGGAGGGAATTCACGGTCCCATAAAAAGTGAGGTTTCTCATACTAATACCACGTGGGGTTGTGAATGTGGGCTGTGATAGTTGATCGAGTACTTATATCTTGTAAGGCTTAAGTTAGTGGGTTTGATCGACCAATGTTATATATAACCATTGTTAATGAGCTTCAATGACACATTCTCCTTATAAAGATATCAAGACCTAGGCCCAAGTCAGATTTAACTAGTCTAGATTCAATGTACTAGGACATACTTGTAGTGGAGGTTAAATACTCTTAATTCTACTTGTACTTGTAGTAAATTTACTTGTAATGCAAGTAAAGCATATTAGTTTGTAGTTAGTTTAGGGTCTAGTCTACTAATATATATCCTTAACAGGCTCATTGTAATACACAATTAAAGACAATAAATATGCACTCGCTTATTGCTTTCTATTGTGAATATAGCTGAACCAAATTAATTCCTTATGTACTTCTACTTTCTCTCTCTCTCTCTCTCTTTCTTCAAACTTTCACTCTAAATCTCAACATAAATTCTAAATGATATCAAATGTTTGTCCAAACTTCTAATAAACACAGCCAAGTATACTATGTAAGACCAAAGAATCCTTTTCTCTTTAGTCAAATGAGAAACACTCTTTATCATGCACTAACTAAATTTAATGTGGAGAATTACAAGCTGGAATGGCGATACCCATCATATTTGTTGGATATTTTTGGTTTTGATCTTTTATGTTTGCATGACCAAAAAAACACATCATTTAAGTATGTGCCTCTGATGTGTTGTTATCATCTGTACCTACATTAAAGGTCCAGATCAGAGCTGGATACAAGTTATTGTTGTTGTTGTTGTTCTTATTATTATTATCATGATTGCGTGCAGGAGCACTCTGGTCAAATAGTTGAGCTTGGAGTGGTTATGTATAAGGCTCATGATGGTAAAGGTATGCGTTTGATCAAATTCATTAGGCGAAATTAAATGGTGCTGAAGAATTTATTTTTAGTGCAAACACAAACTAATTCTTTCACTCCCTTTAAATGGTTTTAAGATCACTTGGTATGCCCATGACTTATTTTGTAATGAGTTGCTATTTCAGATTGGCATTAGTGTGTGCACGCACGACCACTCAGAAACTAAAAATGATCACAGAATATTTTCATGTTGTTAGATGAGCTATTATGAACGTTTACATGTTGTTAAATGATTTCAGTGGCTACTGAACACAGAAACTAAAAATGATCTCAGTGGTTAGCTTCTTAAAATAGATTAAACTTAATGCATATATCATGTTGTTAGATAAGCTTGTCTTATCAATTTCCATTTTGTTAAATTTCAATTTACTAAAAGTTTTGGCAGAAATGATGAGGTTGCATTTTTGTTCTTTTGCATGTACTATTAATTTTTCCATCAAAAGGAATCATCATATTTTAAACTTAGCTAGTTCATAGAAATATAAACTTTACAAGGGTGAAGTGGTGATGCTCTTATAATCAATTAAGGACATGCTGGTTCATACCAAGATAGTACATATTCTTTAAGTGATGCAGATGTTGATTATCCATGTCTAAATTTAATTGCAAGTATAGCCTTTTTTTTCCCTTTCTTGGTGCAAGGAAAGACAGCATCGAAATTATGATCTATGCAAGGAAGAGATACTTCAAAAATAGTTTGTTTCAGATAATCAAAATTTAAAATAGGAGAAAGGGTGCATGAATAGAGGGGGACATAACTGATATCAAGAGAGCTAACACAAGCTAGCCAATCCCAAAAATATTCTGAACTTTGGAGTAGCATCTTCTTACTACAGCTGGCATGAGAATTATGAAGATTGACCCTTGATTTTGGGCAGGTTTGAAGGTACGACGTAGTGGCTGGAGTAGAGATATGGATAAATTTATAGAATGGCTGTTAGCTTTTGACTTTGAAGGTTGTGGTCAAGACAATGCTGCCATTGCGGAAGGGCTTGCTGATGCACTTGTGGTATGCATGTTTAAATGTATCTTCTGCTTCTTACTGCTATCCTTCTAAATGTAAAATGCAACAGCCAAATATTTACATTATGCATTAATCAGATGATTCCAAAGCCTGCAAATGGAATAGAAGCTGCACAATATTTTCTTGGAGAGAGGCATTGCATTCTTGTTGCTGCTAGTAACCCCTATCCCATTCCTTCTCAACTAGAGCTGCCAAAGATCAGTGATGGGTTTTGTGGTGTAGAAACATACTTGAGCATGACTGATGCTAAGACAGTTGCTGAAATGTTCATTCAGGTGGCATTGAACAAATTTCTACCTTTATTATTTTTTTGGGGGCTAATTATGCTTCTATTCCACTTGACTATTGACTATGCTAAAATAATTGATTGAGCAAAAGTTTCTTTTGCATGCAGTGCTTCGTGTCTCTATCAGTAATATCCCCAAAGAAGTTTCCAAAACTTAGAGAAATATACAATGCGGTACACATGACACTTGTCTTTGCTCTCAATAACTATTTCTATTGCTCTGCATTTTGATTGCTTCTGGCCTTCCAAACTCTTGACACCGCCTGCATATAGTTATTCCATACTCACTCAAATTGCTGCATTTGGACCTTTTCCTTTTTTACTTTAATATGAATTAACCTGTTATTTGATTTGTTTTTTTCTTTATTAGAGTTAGAAAACCTATCGGCAATTTGCATATTCTTTGAACTCATGAAGTCAAAATGTACTGTATATCATATTGCATCTGTATACACACCTATCACATACATACATACACACATACCTGCGTATGTATACATACATGCACATATGTGTAGATACAATGACACAACCTTTTTATCACATCACAACATAGAAATGGCTCTTGACAGCCAAGCAGTCATCAAATATCTTGAAGATTTTAGGGTATAGAGTAGAGAACAAATAAAAGAATGAAGCAGAAATTTGAGTGATGAAACATGTTAGAAATTGCCTCAAATTCCTATGTTGGCTTCATTTGGGTATTCTTGGAGTGGAAGAAACTATTCCTTATCAAATAAATTATTTGGTATTCCTCGACCACTAAATCCACCATGAAATAGGTGTGAAAGTCTTATATATAGATAGTGTTGCAAAGGGTGGGAAAGAGAAGACTCTTAGAAGGACATAGGTTGGATTTCTTCGAAGAATAGTTAGGTACTTCTTTTGGAGTTGATAGATACCTTTCACATGTGAGTTGAAAGATTGTCTATTTTGTGAGTTTGAGAACACCATTGGATTGGGATTGGGTTTGTTTCTTTGGGGATTGGGAGTGTTTCGTTTGTGAGTTTGTCAATTGGTATTAAGAGTTTGTTTTGGCTGTAATGAGATTTGGTTTAGTTTATGGTTGTGAGGTTTGTAAGTGATGTTTGTGAGAGTGTTAATTTTTTTATGAGGGTTGGTTGATTGTGGTTATAACTTATGACTAGTATCATTGATGGTGGATTTTGGTTGGGGCTGTCTGTGGACATAGGCTTGGAGTTACCAAACCATGTTAAATATATCTTTAGTTTGTTTGGATATGTTATTCTATTGTTTGTATGAATGTGCTTCCACTATCCCCTAATCACAATGCCTGGATTATAATTATGGATCTAAAAGGTATCACTGGAATCAAGATTTAATCAAATAAAGAATCATGGAAAACTGCGGACCATACAATTCTCTCATAATCATATAATTCTAAACTTTCTCTTGTAGCATTTTAGTTGCAAACACTTAAATTCAGATACATGATGCATTCTTCATAGAAGTCTTGATGCCACCTGTTTCTTTTCTGCAAACCTTTTTGGTGCCTCCCTTTCATCAAACAGAATACTTTTTAATTGCATATAGGGAAAGCTACTGACTTCAAAACTCTGGAAATGTAGGGAAATGACAGCCACAATGGAACAGATCCTTCGTTATATAATGCTAAACATCCTCAGTTTCTCGTTCTATTGTCGGAGAAATTCTTGGAGGCTCATGCTGCACTTTATCATTGTGAAACGATGAGTACATCATCAATTAATAGTGCAGTTGCAGTGAGAACCAATTCAGTACCCATGAATTCAAACTTTCAACTTGCCCGTTCAGGTTTTGTAGTGCATTCTTTCTTAAATTCTGCTTTCATATTTCTGCCCTTCAGAATAAAATAGCATTATCTATGTCAAACACTGGGTTTTTTATTTTTTGGGGTGAGGGGAAGGGGAAAAAAGGCAAAAGAACATGTCATATTTGAAAAGGCAGAAGCTGTCAAACTTGACTTTTCAGCTCAAGTTGGTTAAACTGTGATTACTGGGTGGAGATTAGCTTTAACATTGGAGCATCATTATGATGCAAAGTTATATAGAAGAATGTATTCATATCAGATATCACTAGGCTTGCTCAGATGGTAACACCAAATCAACTTCTGTCAAAATCATAGTGTATGATGAACAGCAATGCACTGAGTAGATATAATTAGCCTTAAATAAGGTTAACTACTATTTGTTAAAGATGCAAGTCCAAAGAAAGTTTGAAGGTGATTCTTTTCAGTTTTTGTTTTCACCCTTTATTCATTCCCAGTTTGCTAATACTAATTAATTGTCCTCTCTACTTTTCAAGAATATCATTATGTTCTTAATGACTTGGAATTGAAAATGAAAAGCGGTTCTCAACCAAATAATGGTTCATTTCTTTCGTTCAGTGCCTCATCTCTCATTGAAAGCTGTTTTGGCTCTCTCTTTATTGCCCTTGTAGTGCTGAACATGATACCATCTTGCCATCTTGGTCAACTTTGAAATATCTTGTATTGATTGGTGCAATCTCTTTCATTTCTTATCCTAAGCTTCCATCTTTTCACTCATTCCAATAGTCTCTCTTCATAGTTTCGTTTACACTAATTTTAAGAATGTCTTTCCTTTTGCCCAGCATTTCTTACAAATGAGCAACACTTAAAAGCATTTCATCCACGTTTATATCCAAGGGCTGATGTCTACTGCAACCAACCATTCATAAGAAATACTTGATCAAAGCTAAAAAAAATCATACTATCTCTGTTGCCTTCACTTGATTCTCTGATATGCTGGCATTTTCTAGCACAACATACTCCCCTCCCCTCTCATCTTTATATAAGATAACTTTCTATTCATTGGGATTTTATTTTTTCAAAAAAAATTTTTAATTATGTCTTATAATTATTTATTTTCTGAAACACAGGTTATGAATTTACAATTCCAGATAAAAACGTAACTATCATCCTGAACCTATTTGTAGGACTCCCCCAGGACCAGAATAATAGTCCTGCAGGAAACATTCCAACTGAAACATCAACAGTGGTATGACTAGCATCTATATTATTCATATTGTTGTTGGCTTTCCATGGAGGAATATGTAATATGTACTTTCTATCTCTTAACATATAGACGCTCCTAACTTGTTTCTTGTTTTCCCCTCTTTTGCTCTCCTGGGATTGCAGCCTGCTGTTTCACAAGACTGGTGTGTTCCGCCACGTGATTTTTCCACTAGCATCCCAATAAGTGGCCAAACTTCATCCCTCTCCTATAGCTTTAAAGAGGAGATCACAGAGGAGGAAATAATGGGGGCACTCAGCCCTGAAAAATTCACTTTGTCACAAAACACAAGTACTACAAATCCAACATCTGTTTGTGGCGGTACTCCACCCGAAATTATGACATCTGCAGCTGATGCTGGAGAAAATTCCGGAGGTCATTCAATAATGTCTACTGTCAAAGAGACTCCTCATGATGACACATCAGTATTTGACTGGAGATCATTATTGAGAGCCACACAAAGTACGGAAAGCACAAGTAAACATTTGTGTTCAATTACTAGTGCTTCTGGAAACTTGAATAATTCCAAGCCTGCTGAACTTGGAAGTATGAGTACTAAAGAACAAGGTCCCTCTAAAAGCAATGAACCACAGGGAGTTACATCACAGGCATTAGCAGGGACTTCAGAAAGTTTGCAAAGCACAACTGATAGCTCATTTATGTCTTCTTCTTTTATATCTGGAATTTCACAGCCTGAAATTCTTCAAACCACATATGCTGGGATACACAGCCCTCATTTTTCCATGTTGCCACCAATGGCTAAATCAGAGGCATTGTCAGGGACTTTACAAACGACACAAACTTCGGCCAGTTCATTTACTTCCAATACTTCTAAGCTATCTGGGAACTTGAGGACTATGCAGCCTTTAGCCAGCCTTCGAAGAACCATAGGCAATAATCGTTTGCAGTCTAAAAAGAGACAAAGAGGTCAATTAGGTGTATCATCCCACAGAGGAAGATCAGTTTCTATTGTAGAAAGGTCTCAACATATAAGTGGGGGAACAGAAATTTCCACTGCCATTGATCTGGAACACAACTATGTGATGGCATGGGAGGTAACTTTTTTTTTTTTTTTTATAAGAAAGAAATTACCCTTGCAACTCAGATTGTTTTTGTTTTAGTAAACCAGAATTTCATTATTGACATCATTATGGATGTGTAGTAACTTTGGGAGAGGTTGAAAATTGAATGGCCTAGGCAACTCACGTCCTTTTTTTTTTTCTTTGTTGTGTGGTATATTGAGCACTTTAATCTGGTCAAGTTGAATTTAACATTCGTCATTTTACCCGAGTACAGTTTTCCAAATGTGAACCTGGGCTAGTCCACTTCAGGTTGTTCCCAAACAGCCTTTTAGGTCATCATTCTCATCCTTGATAGTCTCATTTTCAAATTTTATACATAGCAAGGATCAAGTATGTTTTTTGATAGGATATTCATCTTAAGCTAGAAATTATCATTATCTCAGAGGTTTTCAGTATAACATATGTGACAAGACAAATTGATGTACGTCTAAATTTTGTTGCTCGTGCAGGGAAACATATCTGCAAAGAAGAAAGACAAAGTTATTATTGTTAGTAGACTAAAGGTATGTTTCCAAAAGCAAGTGATATATTAGGTTGGACATAGAAGATTATACAATTTTTCACATGATTATAAAGAAAAATTTGTCACTTCTCTCTTGCATTATCATTCATCTGATGTTACTTTCTGAAAAGCACAAAATATCATAAGAACCAGTATATCTGAACCTCTTCTTTATATAACAGGCATACCGAAAGAAGTCAGCACCAGAGACGTAAGTTTGCAAGCAATTATTTCTTCATTTATGAATTTTCTAACAAGTATCATTCATTGAACTATCTGCTTCCTCCTGTCTAAGCATATATTTCTTTCCGTATGTAATGCTAGTGGTCCCTCTACGGTTAATCCATTACTCAACCATGAAATTACATGACGGTAATGCAGTTCTTGGTAAACTGTGTAGGGAATTTAACCAAAAATTCCTAACCTGTGAGAAACAAAACAAATAGAGAAAACACACGTCAAAGAAAATAATCACACGCACAAGACAATATTTACGTGGTTCGGCAATTTGCCTACGTCCACGGAGTTGCAGGGATTTCACTATTATCAGGGAAAATACAATAGTGCACAAGAACACTCTCAAGAAACCCAAATCCCAATTACACCCTAGCACTCTCTCACAGAAAAAATAAGAATAGAAATTGACTGCCTCTCTTTTCTCTATTTTCTCTCATACGGCTTGCTCACTAGGTTAATTGGAATTTTTCTATATGTGTTCTCACGGCTGCACTTGAATACAATATATATATGTATATGTTAAGGTCGGCTGGAGCATTCCTTTTACAACTAGGATTCTATTTACGTTGACTTGGGCTTGGCAATTCAAGTCATACACATGGCCCATTTCAACAAATCTCCACCTTGGCTTGAATTGATCAAGCTACACTAGCAAACTCCTCCATCAGCTCCACCTTAGCCCTTAAGGGCTCACAAGCTGCAAACATTAACCACAATCCTCCATAACATAGTCCCTCATCCCTGCAACTCATCCTCCTGTCCTCAAGCTAGAAGACCAATTGAAGCTACGCACAGCTTCAACTTCTCAATAGTGACACCCTTAGTCAACATGTCTGCCGGGTTCTTAGATCCACAAATCTTCTCAAGCATTACCAGCTTATCTTCAACTCCTACTGCATGTGCAATGTCTAGCCTTGTACACACCATAGCATACATCAAGCTGCCAATAGCTGAGGCATAGGGCACCTTGCTCATGTGGTCCCTTTCTTCTTCTGTCTTCGGTGATTGTTCTTTGCTTAGTTTGAAATGACTACCCAAGGGTGTGCTCACTGGTTTAGCTTCATTCATGTTGAACCTGCTAAGAACTTTCTTCACATACTCTGACTGTGAAAGTTTCAATGTACCATTAGCCTTGTCTCTAATGATTCTCATACCAAGGATTTGCTTTGCAGCTCCCAAATCCTTCATTGCAAACTGTTTGGACAATTGCTTCTTCAGATTATTAATCTCCTCAATGCTAGACCCTGCAATAAGCATATCATCCACATACAACAGTAATATGATGTAAGAATTGTCAAAAAACTTAACATAGCAACAGTGATCAGCTTCACATCTCTTGAACCCAATTCTATGCATAAAACTGTCAAATTTCTTGTACCATTGCCTAGGAGCTTGTTTTAGGCCATACAAGCTCTTTCTCAGTTTGCAAACTAAATTCTCTTGTCCTTTAGCAATGAATCCTTCTGGCTGAATCATGTAAAGGTCTTCCTCCAAGTCACCATGAAGGAATGCTGTCTTCACATCTAACTGCTCAAGATGTAAGTTTTCTGCAGCCACCATTCTCAGTACTAGTCTGATTGTTGACATCTTCACAACTGGAGAAAATATCTCTGTGTAGTCAATGCCTTCCTTCTGCTGGAACCCTTTAACAACTAATCTAGCCTTGTAACGTTTGCTACCATCATGCTCATTCTTTATTCTGTATACCCACTTGTTGTGCAAAGCCTTCTTTCCTACTGGCAATTCAGTCAGTTCCCATGTTTGATTCCCTAACAAGGAATCCATCTCATCCTTCATGGCTAACTCCCACTTGCTTGAATTTTCATCTTGCAAGGCTTCATCATAACACTCTGGCTCACCACCATCAGTCAACAGGAGATAATTTAAAGTGGGTGAATAACGCTGTGGAGGTCTAATGTTTCTAGAAGATCTGCGGACTTCAGCTACAGGTGTACTCAGATCTACTTGTGAATTAACATTCTCCTTATCTTCTTCACCCCTTTTCTGGACAGTACCTTCAGTCAATTCATCTAAGTTGACAAATTCAGATTTCTTTTGATCTATCCCTGTAACATCTGACACTACAGTTGACATGTCCTTGTACATAACATGTTCATTAAATATCACATTTCTACTTCTGATGATTTTCCTGTTTTGTTCATCCCAAAACCTATAGCCAAATTTCTCATCACCATAGCCAATGAAAAAACATATTTTAGACTTTGCATCAAGTTTACTACGAGCATCAGAATCAATATGAACATAAGAAACACAACCAAAAACTTTTAAGTGTGAAAACTTTACCTCTTTACCGCTCCAAACCTCCTCAGGAAGTCTGAACTCCATGGGAACTGAAGGTCCTCGGTTTATCAGGTAAGCTGCAGTGCTAATAGCATCAGGCCAAAAAGTTTTTGGTAGTCCAGCATGCAACCTCATACTCCTAGCACGCTCATTGAGAGTTTTGTTCATGCGCTCAGCCACACCATTCTGCTGTGGTGTCCCAGGAATGGTCTTTTCCATCCTAATTCCCTGTGCAGCACAATACTCACTGAACCCTCCATCTATGTACTCTCCTCCATTATCTGACCTCAAACATTTTACTTTCAAACCTGTTTCTGTCTCAACCATGGCCTTCCACTTCTTAAAGGTTTCAAATACATCAGATTTATTTTTCAGAAAATAAACTCATACCTTTCTGCTTGAGTCATCAATAAAAGTGATGTAGTATCTTGAACCTCCAAGGGATGCAACCGGAGAAGGCCCCCACAAATCAGTGTGTACTAACTCCAATTTTTCAGCTTTCGGTGTCCTGCCAGTTTTCAAGAAGCTCACATTTTTCTGCTTTCCTAAGATGCAACTTTCACACATGTCAAAATCAATGGACTTCAATTCTGGTAGTTTTCCTTTTGACAGCAGCATCTTCATCCCTTTCTCACTCATATGACCAAGTCTGCGGTGTCATAGGCTTGTATCAGTACTTGCATCAGTAACTGCAATTGTGTCTCTTGGACTTGAGGTCATGTACAGAGTACTAGTCTTCTTTCCACGAGCCAATACCCTAGCTCCCTTTGTAACCTTCCAAGTACCACCAACAAATAGCATTGCATGTCCTTCATCATCAAGTTGTCCAACAGAAATCAGATTCCTCCTCAAGTCAGGAATATGTCGAATCTTCTCCAGTAACCAAACAGACCCATTGGGCAACAATATTCGAACATCTCCCATACCCATAACATCCAAGGCTGAACCATCAGCCAAATACACCTTACCAAAATCACCTGCAACATAATTCTGTATGATTTCTCGGTGTGGAGTGGTATGAAACGAAGCTCCTGAATCCAAGACCCAATCATCAAGTGGACTGTCTACTGCAAGAAGTAATGCATCATGTACCTCTTCTGTTACAGCATTAGCAGAATCATCTTCATTCTTCTTCTTAGGACTTTTGCATTGATTCCTAAAGTGACCTGTTTTTCCACAATTCCAGCATTGTACTTGTTGGCCTGATCTTGATTTACTTCTGTTCCGATTAGAATTTCTGGATTTTGATCTGCCCCGATTTGAATTTTTGTTATTACCTCTGCCTCTTGTCTCAAGGTTTAGGGCAGAACCAGATCCTGAGGATTCACCTGCATCTCTTCTGCGAATCTCCTCAGCCAGAATTAAATCTCGTATATCATTGTACTTGAGTTTTTCCTTTCCTGTAGAATTGCTTACTGCCATCCTCATTGCCTCCCAACTGTTTGGCAAAGAAGCCAAGACGATCAGAGCACGAATCTCATCATCAAAATCAATTTCTACAGACGACAATTGATTTGTGATAGTATTAAATTCATTCAGATGTTGTGCTACTGATGCATTCTCTGCCATCTTCAGATTGAATAGTTTCTTCATCAAGTGCACCTTATTGTTTGCTGACGGCTTTTCATACATACCAGACAAAGCCTTCATCAGATCTGCTGTGGTCTTCTCTTTTACAACATTGTGTGCAATAGACCTAGATAGAGTTAACCTGATAACTCCCAATACCTGTCTGTCAAAAAGAGCTCATTCCTCAGCCTTCATAGCCTCAGGTTTTTTCCCCTAGAAGCGGTAGATGCAACTTCCTCCCATAAAGGTAATCCTCAATTTGCATCCTCCAAAATCCAAAGTCTGTGCCATCGAACTTTTCTATTCCAGACGCCTTTCCTGCTTCCTCTGCCATTGCTCTCACTCAAACCTAACCCTAGGCTCTGATACCAGTTGTAGGGAATTTAACCAAAAATTCCTAACCTGTGAGAAACAAAACAAATAGAGAAAACACACGTCAAAGAAAATAATTACACGCACAAGACAATATTTACGTGGTTCGGCAATTTGCCTACGTCCACGGAGTTGCAGGGATTTCACTATTATCAGGGAAAATACAATAGTGCACAAGAACACTCTCAAGAAACCCAAATCCCAATTACACCCTAGCACTCTCTCAGAAAAAATAAGAATAGAAACTGACTGCCCCTCTTTTCTCTATTTTCTCTCATACGGCTTGCTCACTAGGTTAATTGGAATTTTTCTATATGTGTTCTCACGGCTGCACTTGAATACAATATATATATGTATATGTTAAGGTCGGCTGGAGCATTCCTTTTACAACTAGGATTCTATTTACGTTGACTTGGGCTTGGCAATTCAAGTCATACACATGGCCCATTTCAACAAACTGTGCTCCTGAAATTATTTCTTCCATGGTGTTTCCTGGGCTATTTTCTGTTTAGTTCCATTGCATTTACTAACATAGCATACTATACAGGTGCAATCAGTCTGGATAAACATAAACAATCATTTTTAATTTTTAATGGCCGAAATCATTTCCTTTTAGACTTCCATCTCATAGTAAAAAAATAAAATCTCAATATTAGGTGCAGATAAAGTAACAAAAAGAAATTTTCAGATTTCATTGGGAGAATTTAAACCCTGACATCTTCTCTCTCTCTCTCTCAAATCTCAATTAGTGCAAATATAATTGCATCTACAGAACATTGTTCAGGAGAAAAATAGTTGTACTCTTTAGGCAACTGAACAATTTAGAAAAGGTGTGCTACTGTGACAGGTTTTTTATTGATAGTTTTGCAACCAGTGTTGTCGAATAACCTGTATTTGACTACCTAACCCTACTCCATTTAGGTGGAAACTGTACTATCTTCACTCATGTTTTGAAAGAATTTTGTTCTGTTTCTTCCAGGCTTACTGCTGATTGGCCACAGACACTGCAGATTGTTCGTGAAATCCCCCAACGGTTGATCAATAAAACGTAATTATAGTGACAAACTGTCCATTTATCAATTAATATACTAACATATTTATTGTTGACCTTCCTAAGATTTACTAATAATCTGATCAAACAATTATGTCCTGTAGCAGACCATATGATGGCCATGCGGATTACATGATCTTTGAAGCATCCAATGATCACCGAGTATATGAACAATTTAGAAAAAAGGAGCTTGTAAGTCCTCAACAACCGAAAACATTTATCATAGACATTTATATATCTTTTTGTGGTTTTTTTTCTTTTTTTTCTTGTTCAACTCACCATTTTCATCCTATGGAGTTTATGCTAGTTTCCATTGGCAAGTCCTTTCACATTGGAAATTAATGATTAGGGTATGGATACACATCGGAACTCATATTTTTTAATTTTTTTATGAAAGGAACTTAGATTATTAAGAACAGTGCAGATTGAGCACAGCAAATAATGCTGGAGTTGAGCAGAAACTAGAGACATACACTATCATTTCATACATGATAAAAATAAACTGTAGTACCTAAGACGTGTCACTTTTGGTGTAAAACACTTGCCATTGCACTAAGGCCCAACCTCTATACACGATACATCTATGAATACATAAATAAGCACACACAATAACTTGTATGGGTATTGTGAAATTGTGTTTTGAAAACACTTTACAATTTTAACTGAAATCATGTTTTAAGTGTGTGATAATCATTACTCTATGAAAAATCCATCCATAGTATTAAGTTTAGGATAATATGATATAATCTATCATAGCATACAAATAGAGAAGAGTGGTCATAGTAAAATATGTAAAAAACTTAAAAACTGGGATATTAGGCTTTCTAATGAAACAGGGTTGCTAAGATTAGGGTTGGTTTTGAGGGAGAAAAAACAAAAAAGCCACCATGTGTTATGATGGGAGGCTTCTACTAGGCACTTGCAATATGCATGTGGAGACACCATGTGAAGAAATTTAAATTTAATCGATCAAAACTTAAGTTTCCTGGACCATTCTCCAATAGGACCTACACATAAAAATAAAATCATCTAATGGCCTTGCCCTGCATCACTACATTAATTCACTCAAAAAAAAATGTTCATCATTCCCCAAACTTGAATAGGAACTACTAAGGCCTGATTACAGAACAAACTTGAATGTTGTAGTTTGTTTCAGTGCAAAAAGTCATGCAAAGCCACATTCCAAAAGCTCATCAGTTTTGCCAATTCCATTATGGCCACATAAATGGTGGCAGTGGCACACTATATGTCTCTACATCAATACTGCTATCTATCAGTTACTGATTCTAGTTCCAAATCATGGGTATCAAGAACTTACCTCTAGAGCATGCTCAATACCAATAGTTGTCAATAATAACATGTCAACATTTTTATAGTCTGCTCACAAGCTCTACTATTGTTGAACTTGACTGCATTTTTATGGATTTCAGTGTGTAAGAATCGACCTGCCTTCTCAGACATTGATCTTTACTCCAACTGGTGCACCATGCCGTTTCATTGGAACACTTTTTCCTGGGGTGAGATTTTTTTATAGCCTCCTTGCAGCTTTTACTAAAAAAATTTGGGTTTTAACTTTTGACTAACCTTTGACACTGGACCAGGATTGCCCTCTATACAAGTCATGTGAACAAGAACAAAATGATCAAGCTACAGCGGATGAAAGCGCAACGAATGAAACTGATTGAGCTTTAGCTACAAGGGGACTCAATTCCAATTATTCATCGCAGCCTAATAAAGTCCTTTACAAACTCTTTTTTAACTTTAAATTCTGTGGCGAGCAGATAAAAGTTGACGTTATATGGAGTCGTTTCCATGAATTTTTTTTTGATAAGACATTTTGATGAATTGTTTTCAGGTCACTTTTGACAAAAATTAAAATAAAGAAAGACAGATTATATATATGTTATAAATGATGCATTTATCTATAGGCATAACATGCAAGTCTAGAGCTATAAATGAACCAAACGGTTTATAAACAACTCAAGCTCGACTTGGGAAAAAAATTGTTTATGTTCATTTGTTTAGTAAACAAAGCAAGCTCAAGCCCAAATTTAGACTTATTAAACGAACTAAACTCAAACATAATAATGTATTCATGAATAAACTCGTGAACATGAGAACTCAATTTAACCATATATAATATTATATTTTTATATGTATACTAGTTGCAGACCCACGCATGCATGGGAATGGATAATTATATTTTAGTTATGATATAATATATAATTTGTTCTCTAAATTTTGTGGAAAATAATTTGTTCTTCCAAAAACTTAAACAATTTCTAAAATTATTTTTTTTATTTATCTATCTCAAAAAATATATCATCATTTTATTATTTGGATTTATTTGATTGATATTATTCATTTTTTAGGCAGTCCATATTTTGATAAATTATGTTATCGTCCGTTATATTTTCCTAATTTGTTTTTCTTGTACAACTAAACTGTTTGAGTTTCAAATATGTTATTCAAAATTTTCATTCTCTTAAAAAGAGATTATTATATTTATAATTTTTCTTATCGTAGGAGTAGTTTCAAACTATTGATTGAGTTTTGTTTACTAATATAGATATATGAAATTGAAACTACATATTTCTTAAACATTCCAAAGAGACTATACCATATTATAAATTTAATATTTAAAATAATTTGTAGGAAAAAAGTAGACTTTATGTCTATGTGGGTTCTTTTTTTTGAACAATACCCAAACCCAAGTAGAAACAAGGATCCTGGGCCCTTTACTTGTTGTTTGGTGGACTTGGCTTGGTTCACCACAGCTAAATGGGGCTGATTATAAACCAAGTTGTACACAAGTCACATAAAACTCCTCAAAGCAAAAATGTGATTCCTCCTAAGTAATAAAATATCATTATAAGTGTTTTAATGTCATAAAATGACCATTTACTCTTATGAAATAAGTAAAATAATTATTCACAGTATTCACAATGAGAAGAAGATTGAAATAGAGTATTTGAGGCTTATCTTTTATTGTGTAAACATTTAAAAGAGTTCCTTCACTTGGTACCCCGAGCGTGATGTTGTGATACCCCAGACGTATTATTGTGGTACCCCGGATGTACTAGGCCTGTAATCCATGGAACCCAAAATGCTGATTCTCTGAACTATACAATCTTTTTCCATGCTTATTATGCAATGAAGTTTTATCTTTTCCCTTTACCCTTATAGGTCTTGCATAAGAACACACTATACAATACACATATCTTCAAATAATTGTTAGTTTCTTAAATTAGAATATACATTTTAATACATATACATATATGTAAATAAATTTCATGAGATTGAGTTAGCCATGAGGATCCTGGCCCCAGTTCTCACAAACTTAGTGCTTTTGCACAAAACTTGTGGAATTTGAAACTCAAGTCCACGTAGCTTTGCTTGGGCATTGCCTTCCAAGATAATTAGGTGAGAAGAATTTTGTGAGAAAGAGTGATATCTAATGCGTGCATGTTTTAGCATATGTTTCTTTGGAGGCTAAGTGATATTTTGAATAATTTCAAGGATATGAGACGAATTCCTACTTCTTGGCTCTCTCTTGTTTTGTCCCTTTTTTTTCTTTTCCTTCCCTTACTAGGCTCTAAAACATCTAAGAATATATCTTTTGAACCTCTAAACTCTCCCTCTTTTCCTCCCTCTAAATCCCCTTCCACCCCCCCCCTCCCTTCTTTCTGCTATACCTTAGTGTTCCTTTTATAGTGGACATGGTCTAGTACCCTGAGCGAGAACGTCCCTGGTTTGCTGGGTAAAACCATGTCCTCTGGAACCTGAAAAAGTACATTGGGCAGAGATTTAGCTTAATTAGGCAATTATAACTCAAAATGGGGCATTTGGTTTTAGCTATAAATGAAAGATTCCTTCTTGAAAAGTCAAAGGAGTGGGTGGGCTGCTCAATATACTTGATGATAACTTTAGTTGAAAATGACAATTGAGAAGAAATTGTGGGGAGGTGTCATACACATGGGGGAACTGAGTTTTCCACTAGTTCATGCATTCCAAGCAAATATATGAACTAAGGGAAACCTTCAGGATCCTCCTTTTACCAAAAATCACTCCCCTACTAACCAAACCATTTCTCCCTTATTATCCACTCAAGATCCCACGGGCTTGGACCATGGATTACAAAGAAAATACCTATTTTGTTGGATTTTTAATGGCTTTTTTTGCTAGAAATTTGAACATACACCTTGGCTTTCCCATATGTCAGCCAAGGTCCTCTTCTTAAGGCTTCAAAAGGACACATCAAGGTCCTAGGGCCTTGATGTTCATCTTGCTGCATATCCTCTAACCTGATCGAGATCCTTGCAGCATGTCCTCTGGCCTGACTAAGTCTAGGTCCTCTTCTTCTTTTTTTATTATTATTATTTCTTTCTTTTTCCTTCTTTGTGGGACTTTGGGCCATCATGGTCTTTCTTAACTTCATGAATTGGGCTTTCTTTTGTTAAGACTCATGGTCTTTTCTTACTTTTCATGGAATGGGCTTTCTTGTGAAATTTTGGTCCTCAACAATGTCTAAAATTGAAAACTTCACCTATCAAAATGAAAGAAAATAATCTATATAACAACATAAAGAGAACATGATCTTTTTTTTTTCTCTTTTTTGACTACATACACTTTTATTTATGAAGATTTAATTGCCTTTTACAGTTTTACTAGATCTTCATATTGCATTTTTGTTGCTACGCTCCTGTTGAGCCTTCTCATCCATTATATCATTGGCCACATCATCGTTATTTTAATTATTTATTTTTTACTTTTAATTTTTTGACAATATTAAATATATAAATATATTGGCTTTAAAAATTCATCTTAAATAGTTTTAACTTTACATATTCATATACTTTAATTTTGATGTTATAGCTAAATAATAAATCAAAGAAAAATAAAAATAAAAATATTGTCTATACATATTCATCTTGGGCGGTTTAATTTTAATAGTTGATAGACACATTCAAATAAATAATCAACATTGTATTTGGATATAAATTCAAAATCTCACTTCCAAATAACTAAGTATTATGTCCAAAAAAAAAAAAAAAACAAATCAAACAAAAGCTAAAAGAGGAACACACTACCAAATCGTATTAACCTAAAATAGTATTATTTAAAAAAAAAATAGGGAAAAATGCTCACACACCCCTTGAACTTTAATGTAGTGGCCATTACACCCCCTTAACTTTTATTTCAGTTAATTTACTCCTTAAACTTTACACCTGTGTCAAATTAATACATTAGTTGGTGTGCTGTTAATTTACTAATGGAAAACGGAAAATTATTAGGTACTCCTGGAGTACTATAAATGCGTACTCTCCCCTCTCACATAAATGGTGGGCCCTATCATAAATTTAATTAGTGGAACACATCATTCATGTGAGAGGAAGGAGTATGCATTTATGGTATTCCAAGAGTACACAATAATTTCCCACGGAAACGCATGTTAAACTTAAAATAGTAAAATACCAAAATCAATTCTCTGAACTTTAAAGTGTTGAATCTGATAGAAAGAAGAGAGAGAAACATTGAGAGAGACACAAGCCGAAGAAGGTGAAACCCAAAACCACTAACTCGGGCTCAGAAAATTTAAAGTACTTTAAATTTGATTTGGTATACTAGCCTTTGAGCATGCGCAGAGACTCTTCTATTTTTTAAAGTACTTTAAATTTAATCTATTTTTTAAAGTACTTTAAATTTTTTAAATTTAAAGTACTAACGTGGTTTTTAACCACTAACTTGGACAATGATTTCATGTTTTTAAGCTTCACGTGTGAGATTCACGTGCATTTTATGTTAGTAAATTAATTGCAAACTAACCGAAGTATTAAGTTGGCACATATGTGAAGTTTAAGAAGTAAATTGGCTAAAATAAAAGTTGAGGGGGTGTAATGACTAGTACATTAAAGTTCAAAAGGTGTATGGACATTTTTCCCTAAAAAATACAATGATTCATCAACCTAAGTAAAGTTGCAAAAAAGAATAAATAATATATATATATATATATATATATAGAGAGAGAGAGAGAGAGAGAGAGAGAGAGAGTAATTACCTTTTTCGAGAGAGAAATATAAAATAAAATGAGAAAAAGAAGCATAAAATATATATATATATATATATATATATAGTCATAAGTCAAACACCAAATTATCCAAGTCATGATATATAATAAAATATTATTATATTCTTGTAAACTATATTTATATGCAATAGAATAACATTTAACAATCATAGAAAAGGAAAAAAAGATAATAACCTAAAAACCAAATTGCAACCCAAAGTAAAATTCTAAAGAACACATAAATACATCAATCTAAAGTAGCTATACCAAAAAAAAAAAAATCACTAAAAAATAAAACATGAGAGAGAGAGAGAGAGAGAGAGTAATAACATTTTTCATGTGAGAAAATATGTATAAAACGGGGATGAGAAGAGTCAAAATAAAAGGAAGAAAAAGAGATAGATGAAGAGTGACATTAAGGTTGAGAGTAATGGAGAGATGAAAAAGTAAAAGAGAAATTATGGTTGGAACTAGTAGAGAGAAATGAGAAACATGTAGATGATACGGCCGCTGATATGGCTCAACAGGAGGATAGTAACAATAAATGCTACACTTCCGTTTTTTAAATAAATATAGATTTATCTAAGAAAATATTTATATAGACTTGAAATTGGAATATATAAGTTTGTAAATAGGTTTATATAATATTAAATTATTATTTACATTTTATTGATAATATAAACAATCTATTCTAGTAAAAATTTATAGGTTTGTGCAAGGATTAAAAAAAAAAAAAAAAGTAGTCACGGTTTTACTATGATCCATGACTTGCCGTTATCCATGACTTCAGTCATTTCCGTTCTCCAAACCGTTGATGGTTGGTTTGACCCCTACAATAACTTTTGAATATTGAGCAAAAACAATTAAAAAGAAGTAACTTTGAAAACAGACAGGAGTGCGATGGGACTTGATAGAGTGGCATAATGACAATATTTGTCATTGTCAAAAATTAATAAAGGGGATGTATAACATAATGAAGGAATGGAAAACTTTAATTTCAAGAAAAATTACAATTGAGCTTGATGGATTTAACATATATATATATAAATATATATATATATATATATATACTAGCTTCTAAACTCTTATATTTTTTTTTTGAATAAAAGTTAATAATTTACATTTATTATAATTTATAAATTTTTTTTTAAACAAATAAAAATGATAAATTTTAGAGATAAACAGTAACTGTAATTTCTTTTTTGAATATAAAGGAAAAAAAAAATCCTAAATTTTAAGAGTCCTCTTTTTGAATTCAAAATGAAATTTGTTATTTGACATTTATGACCCTATTTAGAAATAAAGTTACTCTTCATTAATAAGAGTATTTTTAAACTACATAAAAATCCAATTGAAAGAGAGAAATCCTCTTACATAGAGTATAGATGTGTCTAAACCTAGTTATTTGCTGGGGGAGGGTAATGGCACATACAAATGTCTCGAAATATTTTTTGTTTTGTGGTATAATTTGCTTCAGTCTAGGCAATGGAGCAGGTACTGGTAGTGACCGAATACCATGGAGGAAGCTGGTCCTGTAGCAAGTTTGACTTCCTGGAGAAGTTGATAATCATTGTTTAGTCCTAATTTGAAGTACAAGTCATTTAATGAATCCAATTTTTTATCTTTTCCTGATAAGCCAAACCTAAAGAGGACGTGTACCCAGAAATGTGCAGTCCATCTCGTTAAAAGTGGAAGCAACATTGTCTAATCAGGATGGACCTCATGACTAAATTGCCAACCAATAAAAAATGGATCAATTCGAACCCCTTTGGCTTTGGGAATTGGAAAACATTTCAGAAGCTTCTCTGCCAAGTAATAGTAACAGAAAACACATTTAATCAATTCATCACCCTATTACAAAGTATACAAATTTTGAGTACAAAATCATTCCCCTTGATAAAATTGATGGGAAAGATTACTGTAGTCCAGTAAAAATTACACCCGTATCACCTACTACAGTAATGTGCACCTAAGACACACATGATACAACAAACATGCCACGTAAAAGAATGTTTTGGATGATCCATGGCATTAATTAACCTCACAGCCCTTTTTTCTTCAACCTCAGAGCCTTCTGACTAGATGGTTGTTTTGGAGTAGGCTCCACAAGCAGCAAGCGTGACATGACGTATGTCAAGAGTTCTTCACGATGGGAAAACGTGAAGTCCAAGTGGGCATACTCAAACTCATTGTATGATACATCCACACCTGAATTCTTCATGACTTTATAGTGCTTTCTTACCATTGATGGCCGAATTACCTTGTCCTTATGTCCAGCAACTAGATCAACAGGGATATCGATGAGCCCATAATATTCACCCAAGTCCAATGGCTCAGGAGATCCATACACCTCCATGTTAGCAGATGCACTCCCATAATCATACATTCTAAACTTCCCAGTGTGCTTCATCTGTGCAAGGTGAAGCGCCAAGTGAAATGAAACTCCTGGCATATCATTCATGTTGTAGTGTGGTAATCCTAACACACCAATCCAATTTGAGCTGTCTCCACCAACCACATAACTCATTAGGGTTTGGACTAGCCCTCCAACTGCAGGATAGTTGTGGAAATCCCTAGCCAACTTGTTGAGTAACATCCGGAAGAATCTGGTTGGTATGTAGAAGGCAGGCACAAAGGGTGCCAAAAAAGGACCAAACATAAGGAAAAAATACTCAACCACTGTGAAAACAAAAGTAGAATCCTGATGGAACCCGGCAGGTGATAATAAAATCAATCTAGATAGTCTGTGGGGCTTTTCTTCTATCCGTCGTGTTATTACATACATCAATATAGCTGCTCCTCCCAAGCTATGGCAGATTGCACAAAGTTTGTAAGGCTGATCATCACTTTCCTCCTGAAGAGAAGGTTGGCTAAGCTTCAATTCTGACGTTTTCACTTCGTGAATCTTCTCAATCATTGCAGGAATATCCTCAGTGCCATGCTCATTGATGGAGTATTGCCAGTACCTAAATTGATGCTAACATTTAGTTACAGCATTACCATACCATAATGGTACCACATTATATAAGATATCTGAAATAATTCAGTCTCATTCTCCTCCTTCCCCACCATAAATTTCTTGAATGCAACTGATTGGATAGAGGCATTCAAAGAGAAAGATTTGGATTTTAACTTTTAGTTTAAATGACTTGAATAACAAGTTCTTGTTTTTGTTTATGGTTTTTTTTTTTAATTGACGAAATTTGTGGATAGATTTAACTTTTAGTAATATCTGGATTTGAAATGATTAGTTGTAAGATTTTATTTCAAATCTAACATTACAAGTGTCTTTTTTTTTTTTTGGATAAGTAACATTACAAGTGTTGTTGTTCAAGTAAAATCTCTAAGACTTGAATATTCTTTTTTTTTTTGGTAAATAAAACTCAAACAATCGTGTGTAGGTAAATTTATATTAAACAATTTATACTAACAACCATTCTTCAAATCCAAACAGACTGAAAAGATATAATTCCATATTAAAACTGACAAACAAATACATATGGAACTCATTTGTACTTACCGTCGTGAGGAAATGTTCTTGTCAGCATGTTCCCTAGAAACCAAACCCCGAAAATTCCCAAGAAAAACATCATACCCTGCAAGACAAGCAAACAATCACATATTCATTGCTCAATCGTGTTCTGCAAACTGCACATACTCTTAATGCAAATGTAGCAAACCTTGATCAAAGGCTGCAAAAGCTGGAGAACCAACAACCCCATTGGACACCCAACTGGGAAAAGAAAAAAAAAAAAAAAAACTTATTAGAATAAAAATTTAAGCAATGCATATAAAAAACAAAATTTTAGAATTTTGGAGATACAAGAAAACATAATGCAATAAGTTCATTAACTAAGAATGTGGTACTGAATTTACTAAAGAAGGCTTTAACAAAAGATATAGGTTTGGGCGTTCTAGGAGGGACGGGTGCAAACATGCTCTAAACCAACCTGTCTTTTATATGTTCTGGTCAATTTTTTCATTAATTCTGCTAAGGAAGTTAAGCTGCTGATAAAGGTTTGGCCATATTTATTAAAGAAAAGTAAATTGATTCCAAAGGACTAAGAGCGACAAACAGGAATGTATAAGAATAAATATGAACATATTAATTCAGCCAAAACAAAAAGGAACATTCTAACTTATTATGTTTTCCCATTCTAAACATCTTTTTTTTTAAATAGTTTTTTAATGACGCGTTGTAGAATTTGAAGGAAAGAAAGAGGATGCATCATGCAGAGAGCTAGTGTGAAAGAGGATGTAGCTCATATACAAATTTTTAAGAACAATGAATGACAAGATGACAAACTACAACAATTTGGTGGCACAAGGCAGAGAAGCCACATTGTCTGATGATGGGGTCACAAGAAGACAAAGGCCAAAAAATGGTTGCTGATAGGAACAACATTTAAACTTTTGTCTAAATATACAAAGCTAAAAGATGATCCCATATTTAGTAATCAAGTCCAAACCTATGTAAAGAAATCAATAATTTTGAATTTTCAAAGGTGGACAGAAATTCAATATTTCCACAAAATTCCATCCATTTTACCTACTTGTTAATTTGTTATTGGCTAAATTTTGATCTCCAGACTCCAACTAAACTCAAAGATGCAAAAATACATTAAAATGAAAAAACTACACTCCTGAGCCAGGCACCGAAAAATTATAACTTCGATAATTTTAATGTATTCTCTGGAGCACTTCTTCCATCAATCCACTCTCTTTTTAAAAAATTGAGAGAGATAGAGCAGATGGATCCTATCCCCTATGTTGAAACTAAATCGTATCTGCAACTGAATTTTCACTAGTGCAAATTACAACTAACCAAGGAAGAGCAAAGATGGAAAAACTCACCCCATAGATGAATCGAAAACTCCATGCTGAAGATAAACTGCTTTCCGGGCATCACGTCTGCAACATCACACTACAAGCATAAGGCACCATTCACCCAAAAATAAACCCAAAACCTGACAGGAACATGTTTTTACCTAGGAATTCTTTCCAAAAGAAGAACATAACCATCAGCAGTGACCACATGGATAGCTTCATATGGGTACCTAATACAGGTAGAAACGTAAGGTACTTGCAGAAAATATGAATACTTCCAGAGAGAAATATAACTTGAATAAAGTTAGCAGGAGCATAGCCGTTACCCAAGTTCCGTTATGACATCCTGACATGTCCGGGCATCTGTATTTAGAGACTGATAAAAAGTCATATTCTGTTCTGTAGGAGCTGGATCATTTTCCCCAAGAGTATCTGTAGTAACAGATACTTCCACAACGTTACCATGATTTTCTTTAGTACGCCCAATGTAGTATGAAACCCCTCTGAATAGTTTTCTGAAAGCCTCTGATGGGGAAAGAATAAAATGAGCTGCCTTATGAACAACATCAAAAATAGCTTCGATGAAAATCTCTATTGCTAGATGAAGATCCTGGAGAGATAATGAGATACATAAGCAAAAGGGAAATCATGCATGCAAATCAATCCATAAGATGAGAAAAACAAATGATAAAAAAATCACAATTTCCAAGATTGATAGGAGATCGCAGTCCTTGCACAAACCTCTATGACTCCACGTCTCCTGTCAGTGGTGCGGTGAACAATCTGGTCCCTGAGGGTAAACACTCTCTTAATCGAATGTAAACCTGAATGCTGGTGGCTTCCAGAGAGAGCAGGGGCTTTTGATACGCTATTAAAGAGAAAACGATAAAGATAAACTGGGATCCCCATAAGAAATTTTGTAGGCAACAGAATCCAAAAGAATATGCATCTGATCCATCCTGTCCGATGCCTATCATACTTGGTAAAAGTACTGGCTCCTGAGACACGTGAACTTTGAGATGAAGGTGATGCAGGATATATGTTTCTGTCACTATCTTCTTCTGCAGATGAGTAATCTACACTTGATGTATCAGAATCCACAGAAAGCTCATAAATGAACTGGTTGAAAGAGGACACACCACTACAACATCACAGAAATGCAGAAATGTCAACAACCAAGATATGCAAGCACAAAACAAAGACTAAAAATTGCACAACAAACAATAAACTTTGGAGAGTAGTTTTTTTTAATATGAAAAGGCTAGATATTCAGATAATCATATGTTGATAAAAGCACCATATAAGCCTAGCCTTACACACTATTGGAAAGAAATGATTTTTAAGGATTTTAAATAAATAAAAATTCTTTCATCAACATGCAAAATCAATTCAGAATTTCTTCCCCTTTTGTCAGCCACAAAGAGTTGAGTTTCATTAGCACAAAGTTGTGAGAATTGCAATGGCATTGGTGAACAAACGGAAAGCCAAGTTCAAGCAACGGTCAAGAAGACAAGTAAATTGTAGGAATACAAAATTCTCAAGACTGAATAAACACAAGAACAGAAAAGTTTAATTAAACATAAGAATCAGCACCCATGGTTGTTTGTAGTCAGCACCAAATGGGAATAGAAAACATATGAATCAAAATCTTTATTGACTGGAATCAGCACCAAGGAATTAGAAATCTTACAACAGATATTTTGTCCATCACAAACTTGTTTCCATAGTACAATAGCAGGCTTAATAGACTGTTAGTACTAAGTCCTAACCCTAATTGACTTGGGTCAAAGCCTTGATTCTAGGAAACTATTAGCCTAATTAGCTAATAAGACCTAAATTAAAATCCAATAGACTAATAGTAAAATTACAATTGCCTTCTGAAATTAAATAAAACAAAATCAAATTATTTTTTTTCACTCCTAGTGCTAACAACAAACTCAAGATCAAAGTAATTTGTACCCATGGGAGACCAATAGAACCAGCTGGTCAAAGTTACAAGGAAAACCAGTCCATGATATTTGAAATTGCATACTTACGTAAGGTTTAATAATCAGTCCTTAATTTCCATGTTTTGAAAAATGAAAATGTAATTAGTATCGTCAACATCTTAGTACACAACTAGATTTCATACCTAGGAACCTATGAAAGTAGTTAAGTCCTATCTAGAATGTCTAAGAGCATGAATTTAAGCTAATAAGAAGGCAGCCTACTTTGAGAAAACAATTATTTTATTTCTGGGAATTACCCCCTTTTCTGCCTGCTTAGGTTTAATCTGCTGTTTTTATAAACATATCTTTGCAGCAGCTGCATCACTACTTGTCAAGAATAACTCTCTCCATTCTGTTTAACAATGAACAATCCCAAGCCATCATACAAGCTTTGAATGCAAAACAATTTCGTAGGTACCATCAAAATAGTTAAAACTTACTTTTCCATCCAACGTGGAAAACGAGGTCCGCGAAAGGTTGGCCTAAGCTCCCAGCCATGGATACCTTCAAGGATCTTAGCCTTCCCCGGCAAAAGTGTCAACAAAAGCGCTGACACTCCATTGATCAGCCTCACAATATTGTTCAGAGATTCGTAAGTGAATGTCTTCACTGACCTGCACTAAAAAAATAAAAACAAGAAATAAAATACAAATTGCTCATGTCATAACCAAAAATATGCTATATCAAAAATGCTTGAGGGAAATAATCCTCTGGAGGGCACCTAAAGATAGATAGATAAAGCCCTACATAATGTGGAAAAATATGAGCCTTAATGGCACCCAAACTATAACTAGTACCATAGAGAATCAACCAAAACACAATTGTTCTCAGCAATACTGAAGACAGCATAGGAAAATTAGACATACTTTGGGAAATGAAAACAACCCCGGAAACCCCCACCACTAGAAAGCTAAAAAATACAATAAAGTGCATGAATTTCAAACTTCTTCTATATTATGAATAGTTTTATGATATGCAAGGACAAAGGATGAACCAGGCCATGCAATCAGTCAAATAATTCACTTATCAGTTTACGGAAGTCCCAAACTTTTGATCAAGGCCTACTTCTTCAGAATTCTGAAGAGAACCACATGCCATCATAGGCATTTATATGAGAGCCATGACCTCCTACATATGCATACACTAACACTTGTGAGTACTCTCAGTAAAATTGGGAATACTTCATCAAATTCTACTAATATGACATCGCCGAAAACCTTGTAACTCAGTGAGCTTACCTAAAGGACAACCAAGGTTTAAATTCCCCTCCCCAATTATTGTAACAATTAAATTATGAATAAAAGCTAAAGCTACTAAAAGTTTTACTACATAATGCTTACAAACTGATGTGGCAATCGATGCAATTGGTGTGGGCTTCAACTACCTAATAAATGAATATTTGAATTGCCTGTTTGTAATTAATGACACATCAATTTGTAAGCTCTAAGCAGTAAAACTTGTAGTACCTGTAGCACTGATATGTTCCAGATAAAAGGAAAAGGCAAACCCTGCTGAATGCTGATCACTGACTATTCCTAAATCATTTTAATATCTAAACAAAGCTAATAATAATTATAATGACAATTAATGGGGGTGGTGACTTGGCATAATCTGAGCCATTCCTTAATCAAGTTAGATGATCCTGGTTATTTAATCACAACTACTACATTTAAAAAAAATAATAATAAATAAAACCCAGAAATGAATTAACATTTCTTGATTGACCCAGTTGGTTAAATCATCAAAGAATCCCATATACAGAAACAAGAATAAAAACCAAAAATAAATAAAACCCATAAGGACATAACCCAAGATGAGCGCAATACATAAAACTCAAAAAGAGAGATACAATCATTTTATCCAAATCAATACAGAAAGAAGAAGAAGAAGAAAATGGGGCTCACTCTTTTGCGACGGCGAGGACGCTGTCAACGAAGCGCTGCAACATTTAATTGAAACTTCAATTGTATGCAATAGTGTTTTTCGCTTCTTGTTTGTTTTTTTTTTAGATAGAAATAAAAATCCGAATCTAGATTTTCTGCAACAACAAAAACAAAAACAAAGAAAAAAAAAAAAAAACACAAAACAAAATCTTATGGAAGCGAAGAACTTGGGAGAAAAAAAAAGCGTTGTGGTGGTGGGGACTGGTTGTGGCTTACAAGTTGCAACGACGATTCTTGACGTAGCAAGTAAGCCAAAAAAGTCGACAAACAGGTCGGTTATTTTCATTTTTTAAGAGAGGACACGTGGTGGGTCGTGATTGGGTGAACGGTCTAATGTGTCGCTTTTTTGTGACTCCATCCATGTGTGAATTTACATTTGTGGGATTACGGCTACACGTAATTTTCTTTGACTATGTGGTTGTGGCAGATTACGGTGGCTCCACGTGCACTTTGTGACATCTGGACCGTTGATCGGTGTGGACGGTTGTGATGTTCGTGCTAGAGTTTTCTACTGGATAAAGTTCAAAAGGTAGCGTCACGTTTATAATGGGACCAATTCTTTCCATCAAGTTGTTTGTAGAGAATTTTTTTTCCATTTGTTAAATATGAAGCACATGTTTCAATATGGGAAAATATGGAAAAATATATATTTTTTATATAAATAATCATTGTATGCAAACTCATTTTGATTCAAAATTGTTTGATTTTATATATAAAAAATTATCCAATAGAATATTGAATGCACAATAATGTCCAAATCTACCATTTTAAATTAGGCCATCATGATTCATGTGATCATGTCTACCATTTTAAATTTCCATTTATGGGAAGACAAATGCAGGCCATCATGATTCATGACATAGGAGTAGTTATAAGAAACCAATATACACTCTTGATGTGATATTCACTATATAAGTATAGGTGCTTGTGAGGTGCAGGGGTAAAGGTTAGAGTTTAAGTCTCCAAGAGGAAGGTTCGCCTACATATAAAATAATAGAGCAACTTGTTTTATAGGGAGATTAGGTGAGAGGAATGAGTATCATGTAATTATATTTAAAAAATGATATAATAGCTTTTCATGTCATGATCATGTAAAGTTTCAAGTTTATTCAATTAAGGTTTCTCCACCAAATTCTATTAAAGGTTGTGTTAATTGTTCAAAATTTTTTTTCTTCAAATTTTTTAAATTAAAAAAAATCCAATTGATTGAAAAATATTTTCGAGAATTTGTTTTTAAAAAAAATTAATTGAAGTTGACGGAGAAGTCTTAATTGAATAAACTTGAAATTTAAAGAATTAAAATGAACGAAAACAAAGTTAAAGTACTAAAATGAATTAGTCTAATTTATTTACATTGATTCTTTAATTATAGTCATTAGCCAAAAACTTTATAACTCAATTAACAATTTTTAGTATTTGAATTCTCCTCTCCTCCTGTAATATTGAATTTATAAATAAATAAATAAATAAAATATATATATATATATATATTATAATTATTATTATAGGCATTGATGTGATATGGTGAAGAAAGAATGTAAGTACAAGACAAAATGTCTGGTGTAGATTAGTGTAACCACTAACCAGACCTAGATATCCATTATAGAAAAGAGATTTGGCTGGCATAAGCATAACCACACACATGATTTTAGACCGATTACATTTAAGTTAGGCTGTACTGCAATTACTTTCTAGGGTCCCAAAAAAATCTTTCTAGGGATAGATGGGAAGATTTGATTATAAAAATAGTCACACCACAGAACAATGCATATAAGTTTTTTTTTTTAGTTGATAATCTTGAGATAAAATTCTACCCTAGTCTAATTGTATATGTGTGAATTTTCTTCTGAAAACTATAACTCGACCCTTGTTCTTTCCACTTTATAAACATTTATATTTGTGAAGTAACTATCACACCAAAAGTGCACGGTGTATATATAAAGGAGAAGTACATCAACTTTCATTCAGGCTAGTGTATTGCATGTCTGGGAAATTAAATCGGTTTTTTTTTATTTATTTATTTTTTTTATTGGTGTTTGCTGGGTAATTTGTTATTGCAGGGGATTGAACCCCTGAGTTAGGGGACAAATAAGGTACCGGGTACCACTCAGGCAACTAGGCCCAGTGGTTAAATCAGTTAAATTCACCATTAATCAAGAGTCATTTTTGTATGAATACAAAGAGCTGTAGCTCATACTTGTGTGAACAGCATTTACAGCTATCAACTGAAAACTGTACATGCCCATATTAACAGCACTAGAAATTACCAGAGAGTATAGAGATGAAATTAATTAATGTTAAATCCACATTGTTGTCAAAGCCTAATAAAGAAAACATTCCATCTTAAAATAATAATAATAATAATAAAGAAAACAAAGAAGTACAATGTCTATGAGCTACCTACTGCTCAAACCCATAAACCTATAAGTTGGCTGAAAAATGCTGCAAAGAGAAGTCCTTCATGATCTTGTTTATTTAAGCATGGAACTCAATTTTTGTCTTCCCAAATAATCCATAGAGAACAGTCAAATATAGGCTTCTTTTCTTGGTTGATTGAAGTTCACTTTTAAAAGCTCAACACAAAATCTGTCACCGACAAATAACTTTCTTCTCTAGATGCTAGGTCAGCTATACTTGAGAGTTAAAATTGTTGCCTTCTTTTGTTCTTGGTGTGAAGGCAAACTCAGAAACCAAGGCCAAGTGATCACTTCCCACTTTCTGCATAAGAAACAATGTCAATTTGGATAATAATGTACAGACATCAAAATATGCAATCAATTGAAAACCCATTATAAGTCAATGGAGAAGTGTATTACAGTAGGACAAAATGAGGATTTCTGTGCTTAGAAATTCTATAATTCTATTAAAATATTTTCAATTTTGCTAGAACCCATTGCCATTAAAAATTTAAACTTAGAAGGCCCCAGTAAAGGGCAACAGTTATATGATACTTAACTAGAACAATTATAAAGACCAGTTTTCAAGAACAGGCACGGGCATATAGAAAAACTTCCAAATACATTCTACCATACTTGCAATATGATTTTAGAAGTAGAGTTAGCTGACTGAATAAGGCAAGAAGCTTTTCCTAGTGGATTTCAGAACAGATTTGAAAAGAACAAAAGTTCTTTGGCGGAATGTAATATGTCAACAAATTCCCAAGGACAATTGCTTGAGTTATCTACCAAAAAAGTTCTGCCTTCAGTTTTATGTTCAAGATTCAAACCCATAATCAAGCAAAAGAATCCCAAAACTTAAAAAAACTAAATCCTCTCACTTAATTCCACATTATAATCCAAACCATGCAAGTGTATATCACTCTAGTCATTGAAAAATTCCATAGAGTTTCGACTCAAATTTCATCTGGTGGCAGAGCTCTCGAGTCTTCTTACCTTGCAGGGGAGACCACCTGTACTCTGGAGAATGTCAAGTGGAATGGTATCCAGAACTCTTGTAGGTACAATACCATCAGAGTACTTGAATCAGTTCAAGACATTTGACATTTCCATCATCACCAACCACCTTGAGAATCATCATCAAAACTTTCGGAGAAAGCTACTTACCATAAATAGTCAACAGTTCCAAGGAACTTTGAGTGGTAGGATGTAGCTAAAGGTTCACCATTACATCCCCGAGTTTTTTCAGAACCCTGAGAATATATAGATGGAAATACAGTTGAAAAAAATAGTGACTTATATGATGCATAAGATGGGAAAAGAGAACAACCAACCTAGGAAGAAGAAGAACAACCAAAAAAATTTAAATAACAAAGTTGTAAAATAGTAGAATCTAATAACCTTCACTGTGGCATAGGAGCTGGCAATCTTCAAGGGATGCACAAGTAAATGGCACCCAGCATTTCCAGTTGCAACTTTTACCTCTTCATCAGTCCAGCAATTGTTAAATAATCTGAAATGAACAGTATTCAAGCATATGAAGTTCAATAATTACCACTAAGAAGTAAGAAATATAGTATATATTTTCCCTGTTCAAAGTAAGAAATGACGAACAAGATGTTCTAATTCTAGTTATCCTAAACCAGGCATATACCTCTAGGTGTGATATCAACAACTCCAACAATCCTTACTATAGTTAAAATTGTCAAATAGGACAAGATCCTAAGATGGAAATAGGAATTGAAGTGAAATAATCCAAAATATTAAAGAATAAGAGGTAAGTAAAGTAGTAATTAAAGTAAATGATTTAACTTGTAAAAACACGGTACCCGCAGATTTAATATGCAGGAATAGATTCTGGAATCTAATGGGATGAATACATAATAAATAATGAAAATCTCACCCAAATCTGGAAGGTGACAAAAGTATTCCAATGTTTTGTTGTTTTAGAGATTCAGAAAGAGAAGAACCTCTATTCATATGGTTGAGAAAAAAAAGAAAGCAAATGGTTTAAATTCTTATGATATTAAAAAACAAATCCCCAATGCTTTGCATGAGAATTAATTGTGAACTTACAAAGTAATGCAACTAGGCCAGCTCCAAGCACAGTTGTGCTGCTCTTAACCAAATCAAATTTACATACGTATACCAGTGCAGAATAAATAAAAAATCTAACTACCTACCACAAATAAGAAAAGAATACCTGTTTGTCAAGATCAACGGACTCCTCATTTCTTTCTTGACACCCAAAACTTGAGAAGGATGACAATTTCTCTGCCCAGATAACTCTCTTTTATCATATAATAAGATATTTAGCTGCGAAATAGAAACAAAAATTAATTATAATCAAGCACTTTGGCTGTGAAAATTGGTTCACAAAATGACTACTGTCAATACAATTTATGTAAATAACTGACTTCTATAACCAAGATAATGTTCATGTGGTTAACAACTTTATAAGAAATTCACCTCGGAGGATGACAGGAACTTGTATATTGCACTCTGTCAACAAGAAGGTGAAGAATTAAACTTTATTAGTGCAAGATGTAAATTTGACAAATACAGTTTTAGACATCACACCTGAGGGGTGCTATTAAAATCTCCAGCAAGTACAACGGGGGCATTACCCCATTTTTCTGAGAGGATCTGTGCCCTTGACAAGAGAAAGCGTATCTGCAAAATTAAGTTATTCAATATCAAAGTGCATCAGCAAAATTGATGCATAACATTGATTTTTTTTTTTTTAATTTTTTTTTTTGTAGGAGGGGGGCAGAAAAGTGAATGCAAACCCCAGTTTTTCTGTCATTAACATTCAGTGCACAAATGTTTACGCTAAAAGTTATTTTCTGACAATAATTAACTAAATTTTCATTAAGAGGTTATTAAGAAAATGACTTAATGGCAGCAGTAAATTGGTACTCACACATGCTTTTCGAATGAAAAATTCATTTATACTATTAATAAAGATTCCTTAAAAGTTTGTCTATGTTATAGTTCAAAATCAATTCTGGGAGGGTGCTATGAGATACTTAAGATGCACTTTACATTTGACAAAAGATCATTATAAGAGACATATATATAAGTCTACTTATTTTATTCCAGGAAGCATAAGAAAAGTAATCATATTCAAGTTATGCATGATAAAATAGAATATCAAGGTAAAAGGACTTACTTGACCTAATTTAACATCTCCGTGGCTTGGGTTATAAAGGACATGGATGTTCCCAATCAGTAGTCTTCTTGATTCATCTTTACACATCTACCTGTACAGGAGAGGAAGTTAGACTCCAAAGTATCAATATGATTGTTAATCATAACACTGCTAATACAAATCAGCATATGCTAATGGATCGGTACCTCAAAAACAGAAATTTGGGCAACATTGTCACGAAGACCAAACCCCTTGAATTCAATACTCTCTCCCTCTAATAACCGGAACCTAAGGAGTTAAAATTTGTTCATTTAGTTCAAGCTAACCAGTATGTATCTTAAAAGATAATATGAAACAAACCACAATTTTCTTACTCATTGGCTTTCCAAAACATAGCACAGCCATCAATTGCATCTCCAGTGCGTCTCTACAATTGCAGGAAACTTACTTAGAATTATTTAGTTTCAACTTGATCAAATCTGTACATGAATACAGTGACTTGACACACACACAGTTCCATTTACTCAGGTTGCAAATCCCAAATAAATAAGTTCCCAGTTATCAATTGAAAGACCACCATATGTTGGGTCCATTTTTAGTCAAGCATACCACAAATCAGCAAGTTGATAATATTAGCTTTCAAGATGAGTCAAATTCTTCTTAAATTTTTGGAAGATAGAAAATGATTTAAAAAATTTTAAGAAGAAAAGTTTCAAACCGGTTGGTTTTAGCAAAATTTTACTATACAATATACCAAGCAGGATGTTCAAAAGGCACACAAATGGAACTGAATGAAGGTCAAGTACATTACATGAATCTGAAAATACTAAATTCATGGACAAAGTTGGCTCAAAATTAAAAATTAAAAATTAACCTTATAGGACCCAACATATCCCGCTTTCACCAAAATCTCTGATAGATCATAATACTTGTCCACTTCCTGACAAAATAACATTTGACACCATAAGTCCATTAGTTTACCATAAACTCCAATTTTAATGAATCGCGTTACTAACACACACACAAATAATAATTAAGAACTAAGTCTTACTTGCAAACAGATTATATCAGGGTTCCATCTCATGAGCTCTTTGTATATGACCTTCTTGCGATGTTCCCATGTCATATAAAAAGAAGGAACATTTGTGTAGAGATCTCTGTGTTTCGAAGCATTTCTATCCCCCAATATGTTATACGATGCCACTGTAAATCTTTCTGGCACACACAACCCACAAACCACAACAAATTGAATGCATTGCTGAATCAAAGTGCCAGATTTTTTACTATGTTATTCAAACTAGTCAGCATGAGCCTGTAAAACTTGTATGGCTACATCTTACATGATTCAAAACAGAAAAATTCTCTAAATTAAACAAAGTCAACTACAAGTCTATAACCAAGCTTTAGTCCCAGAATTTTGGGATTGGTTGCTAAGAAAATGCAAGATTTAAAACAATTATAATTGTTTTGAATTTTAAACCGTTGGGTAAAACTGTAAAAGAGACGAAACCCTTTACTCTACAAAGCTGAATACAACTACTTTGGACTCCTTCAATGGTGAGTATTTCATTGCTGGAAAACCAAATCATTATAAAATGTAAGCACCAACATCTTCTCTTCTTTTCTTTCACAATGATTTCTGCTATTGAACATGTAGTCACTAAGAATTGACCAAGTTAATGCATGTGTTCTTTTCTTTTCTTTTTTCTCATTTTTCTCTGTATTTGTTCTTAATATTTTTATAATTGAAAAATGTTTAGTGTACCATATTTTCACAACACTTTCATAACAAACAAACCTTAAGCAATTACTGGCAATGTTGTGTACAAATCTCATCATTTCTTTTTATAATTTAACACACATAAATAAAGAAGTGCCTCATAAGATAAGAATGAAAGAATATTCCAAGGAGAATATAAATAAATAAGTATTTGTACCTGGGGATGCAAGTGGATGATCGGGTTGGATCCAGTGGCGGACAATATCCGGATCCTGATCCAAGGATCTATGTGTTCTTCTAAGGGGGTTGTACCATGCACGAGAAGATAAGGAAGAAGATGCAGAAGACTCCGTGGGACCATTAATATTATTGGTGCAGCAAGAGGGCTTCACCTTGAAGAAGAAAAAGGGGTGGTGGGTCTTGGTCTTGGTCTTGGTCGAGCCCATTCTCCAGCTAGAACCACTGGTCATGGCCATGGGCGCACGAGACAAGACCCATGAGCTGGAACACAATTCCCAGCAGCTCATTCTAATCTCCAGCTCTCTCACCCAACTCAACTCAACTAAACTCAACTACCATTGTTCAGTTCAGTTGAGTTTTAGGCGCGCCAGTCTTTTGTGTTGTGGAGGACTTTATCCTATTTACACTTACACGCTGTCTCATCATTCACCACACCACTGCTCATTCACCCCTTTATTTTTTTTAAGTTTTTTTATATATATATATATATATATATATGCAAAAACCATTAAAAAAAATCTAATTAGATTTTAAATTAAAATTCAATTAGAGTCTAATTTTACGCCATATATCCTCTCTAATTTAAAATTTAAAATTTTTGTGCTAAATTATTTAATTCATTGTAAAAATTAGAATTCAATTAGAGTTTAATTTTACATCACATGTTTCAATTAATATAAGTTTTTAAATTTTTGTGCCAAATGAGTTTAATTTAATATATATATATATATATATATTTATATATAACCAATGCTAGAATATTTTATTAGATTCAAAATTGAATTTTGTTTTGTTAGCTTTCCATACAAATTAAATTTTTTAGATTTTTGCTGTTATTTTTTATACTATTTATATTCAGATATTTTTGTATGCCAGGATCTTAAACATAACAAATTGCAATTGACCTGAAAAATCTCATACACATATCCCCATTCAATTTGGGAGATACTATTGGACCAATTTATTCTTTTATTTTGTGTTGTATATAGTAGAATTTCATAGATAGTGATTTGTAAATTGATATTGTATATGTAATATCTAATAGTGATTTTCAAAATTATATACATAATAACAATGTAATGGAAAACTTAGCATAACCAATATCATGAAAATTGTAAGAAAAAACTATTTTAGTACCTCCAAATGTTCTGGTCAAACTAATATCTTATATGTTTTATAACCTAAGCTAACATCAATAGCACCACTAAAATTTATCATTTTCGTGCGTAAGCACGAGTTACATACTAGTTTTATATAGAGTGCACGGTGATAGTTATATACTGTGAACACTCTTATTTTGTGTTTTCAACATAATAAACACAATTTTAGTTAGATTGTGTACAGATGTGTGTTTCATGTTTTTAGTAGAATTTCACAATTACAAAACACGATTTTAGCTGAAGTATGTAAGTGTACAACTCGGTTTATGTGTTGGTTGGTTTTTAAATTTTATTTTTATTTTTAATCTAAATAAATAAAAGGAGGCCACAAGGATCAGCCCATCTAACTCTACGAACAAAGCCAATAATTAGGGAATGGGTTGATGTAGATCAGCCCAAACATAATTGTCAAAATCGCAATCTAGATCGTATGATTGTACAATTTTACGATCCCACCTCACCAAAACGTTTAGAATCGCACTGAGATTGTAAAAATGATAGGATCATACGTAGGATTGTGTAGGATCGTATAGTATCGTAGGATTATAAGGGATCCTACTGATCCTACCAAAAACAAAAAATTTGGTTTTTTTTTTAATTTTTTTTTATGGGATAAATTTTTTGTTTTGATGAAACTTTAAGGTTTTTATTTTTTCATGTTATGATGGTATGGCTTTTTATTTTATTTTTATAAAATTATATTAACATAAGCAAATGCTTTCTAGTTTCTAGTTCATTTATAATCAAAATGAATGAATGTTTCATCATTTTTAAATGAAGAATTTGATGTTGGCTTTGCTGCCTTTTAAGCTATAATGTTGTTAAATTTGTTTGATCAATATACTAATTTGTGTTCTAATATTACTAAAATATTTTTTTATATATAATTTTATCAATTATGCTTGTATTTGTATATTGATTGATTGATTTTTTTAAGCATGCTCTTTAATTGTTGTTGAGTGGTATAACTTAAATAGTTGAGAGTGAAATTGTATCTTGATATCTTTTGCAACTCTAGTATACAAATATATAATGTCTACATAGATGATAGAATGGATGATGATGATTAGGAATTTAGGACGGTGGTTATAATAACCTTAGAATGAGAATAATTAAATGTCCATTTCACCTTAATATTCATTTGCTTTTGGATTTCATATTGTAGCTAGCTAGTTTCCATTTGCTAACTTATTTTGGATTTCAAATTTGGAACTTAGAACTTAGAAAATATTTTCCATATGTTTTGATAAATATTTTGGTATTTGGTTGCTAATTAAACATTTATTAAACTTTTTAGATACATCGAGTCAAAACTTAAATATATTTGTTTCGTTAGTATAGACTTAGCGATATATGACATGTAAATTACATCATATAATGGAAATTTTTTTTTTTATTTTTTTTTTTATGGATGAAATTATAATTAACGTGATTATTCAACATACAAAGTCATTATCAATGTGTTTTTTGCTTTAAATCTGAACGATCCCACCTACCTTCAACGATCCTACATAGGATCCCGATTTTGCCAACCCCAAAGGCTTTTGCGGAGAATCTCCACTCCCAAATCCTTCATGCATTTAGATTTTGCACCCGTAATTCAATTAGGGGTTATGTTGTTAAAGATATTTACACAGATCCTAGTATCTGTCTTGGTAAATACTTACCAACCAAAAAAAGAGGTGGCAATTTATGTTAAAGTCTCGTATTCATGTAGTGTCAATTCATGATTATTTGAATATACAGGTTGACGCGAATATGACATGTTTATTAATTATGTTAGGCCCTCTTGTCCCTAACACAACTATTTCTTAAATAGATTGACATGATATGACTCATATGACATATTTAATAAATAAGTCAAGTTAACACGTTACTTGAAACAAATAATCTATTAGCAATTCTCATATTTTATAGAATGTATAAATATACCACTAGATTTCAAATAAGGTCACCAAGCATAATAAAATTTATTGTGAAAAAAGTTGTACCAATGACATTCTTAATCAACGAGGGGAGCAATATATATACATATATACACACACAGATCAAAAGGGGAAAAAGTACAAACACAAAAGCTGAAGAAGTTAAAATTTACAAATATTTGATGTGAAATGATAGAAAATAAAAAATGCACTACAAAACTATGTTAAAAGCCAAAACTGCCATATTTGATGTTCAATACACATGAGCACTCTTAATTAATTACTTCCTAAAAGTGCATACGTGCCTAGTCTGAATATTTCTTTATTTCAATTTGTAGGAAAACCTCCAAAGCCATACAGAAGGATTTTCAATGATTTCATTTGAAAATAAAAATATATCACTATGGAGCTTTTAGAGTGTCTTCCAAAAGTATATACCCAAGAATTCTCCTATATCTTAATGTCTCCACTGTTGTTTAGTAACATGCACTACTAAGTTTTGCAAGTACAAATTTAGATTCCCTATTAAGGGTCGACTTAACACATTTTGTGGTTTAAGACAACAATTTAAAGTGAAGTCTTTTATGTAAAGTTATTAGTTTCTTCCAATATCTTAACGGTGGCATTTGTTGAACACTTCTTTGCAAAGACATCAATTATATATATATATATATATATATATACACACACACATATATATAAGGTTGGGTTCAAGTTATACCTAGTGTAACTCTAAGTAATGTTACACCACTCAATATTTTTTAATTGGATGCGAATATTGACAAATCCACCGTTAGATTACATTATTTTCGTATATTCTTCATACTTGCAAAATTTCGAGGTGATCAAAGATTAATAGTCATGTCATCAATCAATTGTTTAAATTCAAGTTTTTGTAGTTTAAAATAATGCATAAAAGATGAGTTTATGGATAAAATGGTAAATAGTATCCGATTGATATGAAAATTGGCATGCATGTTAAGAACATATAGAACATGTAATTCAATAGTTGAATTTTCAAAATATTAATTCAATAACAAGTTATTGGGTGGTGTAACATTACTTAGAGTTATACCAGGTGTAACTTGAACCCAACCCATATATATATATATAAATAATAAGTTTAGCCTTGATTGAATTGGTTTATTTTTTACTAATACTACCATAATCATGCTAAAATCATGAAATATTAACTGACATGTTAAATGCATTTCATGCAAAATATAGTCATATTGATATGAAATATTCTCACATGCATCGAGTATTTTAAATATAAAATAAATTTTTTTTAACTCTTGATTAGATCTCAGCTTCTTTATGTACATGTGTTGGACCAAGTGAAAAATACTGAAATCCAATCAAGACTAAACACATAAGCGAGATATGGATTTAAGTGTGGGAATGGGTTTGTCCCTAACATTACTCATTCATTATTGGAAATAAAGAAGTTTTGTGGATTTAAAAAATGTTGAGTATAAAAATAAAATGGAAAATTGTAAAAAATAAAATAAAAATGATTCTAGACCTGAGATTGACTTTCAATCTCAACCCTTGAAAGTGTTGCACAGGATTTCAATCCAAAATTTTAAATTAATTTACTGATAGAAGGGCTTTTTAATTTTCACATGCTTATTTTGTTGAAACTAAAAACTTTTTACTGAAAGTATTGTAGATAAAAGTAAAAGTTAGTTGAAATAGTAAAGTGAGTTGAAATAGTAAAGTGAAACCCATGAATAATATCAAAAAGTGCAATAGGACAATGAATAATACTAAAAATAAGATGAATAATAAAATAAATTGACTTTTTAATTTTTGCCAAACATACACTATAACTAAAGTAATGTACTTAAATTTTGCCCTATTTATATTTAGGCTTAAATCGCTTGAGCCTCGAGATGAATATGCTAATGGTTTCTATAAGTTAACCACATTAAACAGTAGGTCGTTTCTTCGAATGGGAATGGTCTGGCTCTGCAATGGATGAAGGAGCCGAAGCATCATAATTATATTCATATCTAGTGGGAGTATATTAGTAAAAGACTTATTTATTGCGGAAAAGACAAACACTTTCTGCTAAATTTTTTAACCTTGTTTTTGTATATCCTTCTCTACTTCCATCCCATCAGGATATGCTATCTTTGAAAACCAATCACAAATTGTAAAAGTTGTAGCATTTGAGAGCTTTTGCATTGATCATGATTGTTCTTTTTTCACTGAATGACCAATTTAGTTACTGAAAGCCATTTTAGTATAAAGGAAATGGGTTAATGAACTAAAAATTTATAGGAAATAGGTTAATGGACTAAAAAATTATACCTTAGCTTAAACAGGTAAACGTAATTTTCTTTTTTTAGCGAAGTAATTGTGTGTGAGTATTTTTTTTTTTTTTGGTTTTTTGTTTTTATATATTTATTTTAGAAATGGTAAGTTCTAGTGGAGTAATTTTTTTTTAATAATTCAATAATTACAATGAGAAAAAAAAATTTTAAATCATGAATATCTTCGTTAGAAACATCAAAAGATATTAGTTACACTACAAGGTAGAAACATCAAAAGATACTAGTTACACTATAACTGTAACGACCCAAGGAAAAGCGCACTATATCTCAAAAGGATTAGTCACAATTGAGGCTCCTTGCAATTGTTATTAAAGTCCAGTTCAACCCAGTAAATACCCGATGTGGGAACTAGCCACATCTGCGCTATACCTCAAAATGACTAGTCACATTTGAGGCTCCTTGCAGTTGTTATTAAAGATCAGTTCAACTTGATAAATACCCGATGTGAGACTCATCACACACCCACACACATCACACAATCAATCAAATTGGGACATCACAATAACGTTTTTGACAATGAAGTAATTGTTAACTTTACTAAACCTATAGAATCGTTTGAGATCCTAAATTTTCTTTAAGTGAGTCTTTGTGCTGTTAAACCATACCCTCTCTAGGCAGCAGGCTTATTTGTTACATCAAATAGATCCACTTCTATCAATAGGAAATTACATATTTGTAACTGTTACAATAGGGCCCTATTATTCCTTGGTATAATGCAAAGTGTCTCAAAAAGTTTTTATTTTAATTGTTATATCAAGTTTAAGACAGGTTTTTGAACCCTAATCCTTATAATAAAAAAGAGTAGAATATCACTAAAATACAAAAAGCCTGACAACATCATCAAGTTAGAGCTTCAGCATAGGGTGGGTTTTTTGAGAAATTGATTATTCTAGTCTATATTAATGGTCTGTTCAAACTATAAATCCTATTATGTATTTTAATTTTTCTGAATATGTTAGGAGTTTGTGTTAGCTTCCTTAAGTATGACGTCCAACTGTTTCTTTCTACTTAATTTTATAGTAAGAGCTTCAGTATAATTAAGGCACACGTAATTAATTAGGGATGTGCAACCATTTAACTCACCAACCCGACAAAACTAACCCAAACTAGCTTAACCCAACCTGATACTTTAGATTGATTTGTGTGGATTAGTGGGTTTGGTTGGGTTGAAATATGATTTATAGAGACTCAAGTTGGCTTGGCTGGCTTCAGGTTGATAATTTTTTTAAGCCAACTAACTCAACCCAACCCCTTGTATGTATCAATTTATTTCATTATCCTTACTTTTAATAAACTTCGCAATTAATCAAAAGATCCTTATTAATAATCCTAACCACTCACTTAACAGTTTCGACTAAGTGCTCAGTCATCAATTAATGGTAGGAAAATTCTTAACCAGACATGATTGGGTCTACTTGTTGAGTGACAGGCTGACCCTCAACTTGTGACATCTCGAGACTATCCCTAGATGAAAATCACTTAATGTTAACTGTTTTACTTGATAATTCTCAACTTATTCTAGTATCCAGATGAGAAAAGGTAAATCAATGAGCTTAAAAAGGCATTAAGTACATAAGTAACACTGAAACCTAATAAGTAATAACCACCTATGCATTTTTTTATCATTATTTTCCTTTTATTTTTTTACTAACAGATGTTCAATACTAAAATGAAAATCTTTAGGTAGGCTATTTGGCAGAGTTGTTAATACTTCTTGTTTCACTTTTGCGCCTCCCTTTGATATTGAAGTCAAATGGGTAGGCTTCCATTAATGTCACATTTTATTTAATAAATACAGACTTTGAGTTAATTTGAAGTACCATTATACTCTCATATATATGTTTGTTAGGTTCAGATACAAAATGTGATATTGACATATTAATATGATGAATCATGTTGCTGAACCCTATGAATACCAAAGAGAAACTAATTAACCAGAAAAAAATTTAAAAAAATAATAATAATAATAATTAGAAATTTAGAACACTATCAGAAGAGAAAATAAAAAAGAATACTTTATATATGAGAAAGAAAATATTAACATATAAAACTAAAAACGTAGGTACATAAGCATATCACCAATCATTGTGAACAAATAATGGAGCTAATTCCTATTCCTAAACTAATAATCTTTTTCCAACAATAGTGTTCCTAAGAATCAATTAATTCCAAAGGCCTAAGAAAGTTAGACCTTCCAGCGTTTGTTGCATTTGACACAAGTTACATATGTTGTCATGGGTTCATCGGCACTCCGGGTCTGCATTTGTTAATAGGTACACTTGCGCTCGCGACACCGGCTACATTGGAACATGTCAGTGGTGGCCTTTTCTTCCTCATCAGCATCATGCACACATCTTTTCAACCTTTTCAACTGTATCTGAATGTTCTCACTCTGCCTCTTGTGACTGGCCATCTCCTCGGCACTCATGGTTACAAGACTCTCAGGCTTGATCTCTCCAAGAAGCACCTTTCTCCTCAAATCTGGGTTTTTTGGGTCGTTTAGATTGAACAAGATTGATTGATAATTTGCTTTCTTGATGGGATTAGACCACCCAATCCTTTCAAACATCACAGACTCTACTGTAGCAGCCATTTGAACTGGGTCTATTGATGGTGATATCCTCTCATCAGTTTCATAAGAAACTTTGGAAAAGGCCTCTGTCAGTAGTTTCCTAACCCTCTCACGATAACCAGAGTTTTTGTTGATGGGCTTGGAATCTTGATGATTGTTCTTCAGAGCCTTAGGATTAGGAATACGAAACTTGATTATCAGCCTCTTTCTGTTTGGAACCCCAGAATCCTTTCCAAAGCCACCACTTTTATTCTCCTTGATGATCGATACCTTGGAATCTTGATGATCAAGAAAAGCCAAACCCACATCTGTTTTTGGCTTGGGAAGCCGAAACTTGAAGACCTGTGTCTCTATCATTGTCACAAGAAAGCGTGTAGTGAGATTATTGATAATGGTAACAAGAGTCTCCCGCTTGATCTCTTCCAAGAACACAACCTTTAATTCTCCAAATAAAAGCAGTTCGTTTTAGCAACTTTTATATAATTTCAGAAACTCTAACAAGGATTATAAAACAGTGACTATGTATTTAATTATTTATGCCTTGAAACTCAAGGAATTCGAGTTGGATTCGGATTCGGAATAGGATTAGCAAATTTGCAGACAGGGCGGTGATGTTATAGCCGTTGGGGGGCTATTGGGTATTGGGGCTATATGCTAAAACATGTTTGCTGTTTGGTTTGGGCTAGGAGGTGAATTTTAATTTATTTAAATTTTCTTTTGTTTATTTAATTTTTACTATTGGAAATAGAGAGGTTTTGACTTATGAGGATTTGAATCACACCGTTCAATTACACTTCAAATTTTTTTTTTTTTTCAAAATATGAGAGTAAAAAAAGGAAAATGTTAAAATGTAAGAAAAAAAAATCAATTAATTCAAGGGTTGAGATTCACTCTTGATCTATATGCCTAAAGTATTGCACCGGATCATAATCCAAGATCTAATACTAAATTACTGGGTGGCTTATAATTTTTTCATGGGTACCCACTGACCTCTCTGCAATTGTGTTTCATTAGGTTTTTTTTTTTTTTTTTTTAATTAAATGTAAAGACAGAAGTGTATATATGTTTTTCCTTTGCGATATTTACACTCTATTTGTTTTGATAATAAATATATATTTTTTTCATAAAAATGATTTTTTTTTGGATTTTTTTTTTTTTTGAAAACATATTGGTTTTCCTTTGTTTTGATGTCACTTTGAAAATGAGAAAGAAACATTTTTTTAGTGTGGAGCACAATTGTAATGGTTTGTTGAATATGTAATGTTTGGAAGATGTTTTCCATTATATTGAGCTTTTTTTTAGTTGATCATAAAAGAAAACACGTGTTTTCTTGCAACTTATGGTTTCGTTGTACGTACCAAACACCAAAACATACATAGAATTTTTCCTAGAAAACATTTTCCACCAAAACAAGCTAACATTAATTTTTATTAACCACTTATTGGTCTTTTCAATCTTAAAGGGATGAATGTGGTAATGGTTTCTATAAGTAAAGCACATCAAACAATAGATAGTGTCTTAGTTTGGAAATGGTCTGACTCTAGATTTGATGAAAAAGACGAAACATTACAATTTTATCCATCTCTGATAGGAATACATTAAAAAATATATTTATTTCCAAAAGGACAAACACATTTTGCTAAAGTATTCATCTCTTAGTGATTTTATTTTATTTTATTTTTTTTGGTGTGTGTAAAGTAATGAAGAAGTTTGTACATTAAGGGTCCGTTTGGATACAACTTATTTTGCTGAAAATTGAAAACACTGTAGTAAAATAATTTTTAAATGTGTGAAAAATTACTGTTCACTCTTTTTTTTTTTTACCATTCATATGCCTTGGTGCACGGTCTTATAAAAAAAGAGGCAAACATGGGGCTTAAAACGCGGATCCATACCCACACTAAGAGTACGTTGGGATTGGGCTAAAAAACCCAACTTGTCTGCGTCTGGTGTTTTTCTTTTCTTTTTTTTTCTTTTTTGCACGTGCGCAAAGTTTGACTTTTCTCCATTTTTTCAACCAATCAGTGCACATCATGCACTGTTCAAAGACCCACAAATTTCACTTTTCAGCAACTTTTTCATTAAAAATGGGTCCCATGCAGTGGCGGAGCCACATGTATCCTTGGGGGGGCCTTGGCCCCTCCAAAATTTTTAATTTTTTTTTTTACAATTTATGTATATTTTATAAATATTTAAAGGTTATATGAAAAAACATAGGAGTTGCCCCCCCCAAAAGAAAGCATTGATCAAATAATTTAGTAATTTTTCCTAAAAAAGAGAGAGTTTAGAGTTGATATACAATTGCAACAGAATGAAATAGTTAGGTAGTAAATTTTGTGAGTAAATAGTGGAAGTGTGGAACCCCTAATTTTTAGCTCAATTTCAATTCCAATTAATACGTTCAAATCATTCAACATTGATAATATATGCAATTTGGTTGAAATTTCCTATTCTCAAGATTTTATCAAGAAATAAAAAAGTTCATATGATACTTCAATTATAACATTATGATATTGATTTGTCAAAACATGGATGAAGTTTTGCAAACAATTTATATATTTTATATGTACACACATAGACATATATTATGTGAATTTTTTAGGGGAGTGTCTATTTTTTATTTGAGTTTATCTTGACAGAATATATAGTTTGGCCCCCCCCAACTCAAGATTCCTGGCTCCGCCACTGGTTACACGGTACTATTCACACATTTAAAAATTATTTTGCTAAAGTGTTTATCAATTTTAAGTTTCAATTTTCATTTTTCAGATGTATTCAAACGGACCCTAAGAAGCCCAATCTATGGAGTGATGAAATGCATTGGTTATATGAGCCTATCTTGTGAAGCAAGAAAAGAAGTCCTAGGGTCATAAAACCCAATACATGAACTAAAGTGGTTGAGATTAATGAAAGACTCGTTGCATGTAGAGAGATTGCACAAAAAGCCCAACACGTGTTGGTAATTATCCATTAAATTATTGGGCTTTGGCTTTTTATGAATTAAGCTCAAACAATACTCAAGAAAGAAAATTTTCTAGAGCACATAAGAGTTAATGTGGTATCCAAATTAATGTAGTGTTGGAACTTAAGAGAGACTTTTACCAAAAAGAAATAAAAAATAGCCAGTGCGAAATAAGCTCTTTACGTCTCTTAAAATAATAACAGTCGAGAGTTCATATAGGCAATGCAATTTTGCTTCTCATGCTCTAGCAAGATGTTCTTTAGATTGTAATTTTTTTGGTTCCTTTCATATCGGCAATTGTCCCCCTTGTTTTGTTTCGGTTGTGAGGGGGTGAGATAGGCTAGTATATGTAGTTTGGTTTTCTCTTACGCTTTGTTTGTTTCGATGTTAATATTTTTTTTTTAGAAAATGAGTCATTTTACAAAAGTATTTTCTATTTAACTATCTCATTTTTCTATGTTTGGTAGTAACCTTAAATGAGTTGGAAACAAACTCTCAACTTCCCTTATTTAGTTGATCGTGAGATAAAGTTGTTTTCTAAATAAAAAATTAATGGCTTTCTCAACAAAAAAAAATTAATGGAAAAAAATATTTAAAAAATAAGTCACACTTTTTTTGTTAACTAAAATAGTTTTTTTTTTACTCATTTTTTCTGATACTACCAAATACTAGAAAACACAAAAAATTATCTTTATATAAGGTTTTCCATCAAAACAAATGAAGCATTAATAAAGATTCATGAGGAAAGAAAAAAAAAAAAAAAAGAATCGTTGTGGACAGCAAGTCTATAATGGATTTTATAAAATGAGTCATAGACTATAATGGACCTTCCGTATTAATTCATTCTAACTGTTTTGCACATGTCTAACAATTCTACAGGAAACATATATTTTCAAGGCTACAGAAAATTTAGTGTTCTAAAAGAAATTTACTATAAATAAATATATATATATATACACACACACCGTTCTTCAGTGGCAGCTCTAAGTTTAAGCGAGGGTTATCACAAGACCACACTAACTTGAAAAAAAAATGTATGTATACTCTTGCCAAAAAAAAAAGTTATATACTAAACTAACTTATTCCGTCTACCATTGTAAAAATGTTGAACACCTTGACTTGAAAATTACAAAAATAAGATAATTTCATATTTTAACAATAATCTTATAGCAAATCATATGTGGTAAGTTGTTACTGATTCTAATCTAAACTCAATACTGATATCACTTTTTTACCTGCCAATAATAGTTTTTTGCATAAAATTTATTGTAAAAATATTATAGACATAGTATTACTCCAAAAATAATTCTGGCCCCCCAACTCAATCCCTAATTCCTTAAAAATAAATAAATAAAAAGAGGCTGCTTAAATAACATCAATAAAAATTAACCCAAATAACAACAAAAAATTACTCAAACAAAAACAAGACTAGACCAAACAATACTAAGTGAACAAATTATTCAATAAAAAGCATATTATGAAGAAAAAAAAAAGATTAAAATCTCTAACCATTCAAATTTACAACTTGTTCACTCATTTAGTAAAATTAATCTCTAATTTCATTTTTCCTTAAAAAATAGTACAAGAGAAATATTGTAATCATGTATTCTCTTTGGTAGTAATGATAGTTATACTCTCTTTAGTTTTGCAATTGCAACAATTTTGCTCTCCTTAGCGACTCGGCTTGTAGTAGTAGCAAATACTTTATATATATATATATATATATATATATATATATATATGTAAGGACGCGATTCGTAGCGGACCGTAATAGTGTCGGGTTCGCACGTGAAAAGGCCCCTAACAATATCATTTGTAGAGCGTGGGTTTGGAAGGCTCGGCCTTGATCGACAGGCGGTGGGTTTTTCGCGGTGTTCGTACAAGTTTAAGTTTTCCTTCACCCTTGGAGTCTTTCTCCTGGAGGTGGGCTAGGAGGCTCTGGTTTTTGGCCATTTTTCCCAACCCCCCTTTTTTAGGTTACTTGTTTTTCCTTTTTATATTCGCCTGCGTTCATTGTCCTTCGTCCACGTATAGGGTCAACCCTTCCAAAATTGATACTTGTCCCATCAGCCCATATTCAAAGTCGTTGGGGGTGGTTGTAAAAGCCAAAGAATGCGGCTCTGTCAGGTTCAGAGCATTGAATGGCAGTAAGGGCAGCTTTCCCTGGATATTTTAGATCTTTCGTCCTGGTGTCGGTCCTATACCGTTTTTACCCTTCTTTCAGGGGGGGGGACTTTGGGGTCTGCCGAGGACTGAGCCGTCCTCGGCGATATCCACAGGCTATTTTGTCGAGCTTGGGCCATAGCCCTCCTCGGCTTGGGCCTTTGGATTTTCCCCGGGTTGATGGGCCTGGCCCATAAATCATTTGGGCCCCACAATAGCCCCTCAAAACCCGGCTGTCCAACCTCTTGGTTGGAAAGGGGGGTTTTGGTGATGCCAAACCTCTTCCTACGGCCCAATCAATTTGGCCTTTTAATAATGCTGGCGGCTCCTCATCTGTCCAAGAAATGCGCCGGTCTATGAGACAGCTTTTTGATTTCGCGCTTGATGCGCTCTTATCGTTTGGGCATCCCAAAACGTGCTTTTAATGACCACTATTTACGAGACTACTTTAATTCGGCGGTTTGTTTTGATGGGGTGGAAAAACGGAACCGGCATGTTTGTGTTGGCAGATTCCTTTGGATATCTGAACCTATTAAATGTCTCCCGCTCCACCCTCAGTATAAGAAGGAAGGGCGGAGGTTATTGTTTTTGTAAAGAATTCCTTCTCATCTTTCTGAGATTTGAAATATTTGGCCTCCCCTAAGGTTCATTTTACCCACTGGTTCACAAACTAAATCGTGATACACTTTATCATAACAACGAGTGATGCAGGAGCCAAACCCCTCCCATAAACGCCATGTTCCAATAAAGCTCATTATGGCTCGATCGGGACAGGGATGGCGAAGACTCAAAATCAACCTCACCTTTCTTTCAGTCAAAATCCGAAGCAGGGACTTGTCACGTCAAACTTTCGGCGTGACTGAGTCGAGAACACCCATCATCAGTACCAACCGCTCTCCTATGAGCATACCTAGTATGGCTCCAGTGTGTTGGGAGTCAGGATCGAGGCAGGGACTAAGTGTCTCTACTTCTTCCTCTCTTCCTTCACTGGGGCTATTCTCCGTCTCCCTTTCTTAATCTTCCCAGCACCAGTTCCATCCTGATGCTTTCACTTCTCCCTCTTTTGCTCCTTTTTCTTTCTTTTCATTTCTTCTCTCTTCTTCTCCTCCTTCTTTACTCATGTCCTCCATCCTCTTCATTCATCTCCTCCATCTTCTTCATTGATTTCTTCCTTACTATTTCCTTCTCCGCCATTTCTTCCCAAATAAGGTTCTTATCATAATATGAGCAGTATTGAGGCAAAGATTGGAGAGACTTTGAAGACGAGTTTAAAAGACGCCTGGCAGTCTACTTATCTGTATTACGGATGTAATTGTCGCTTAGGCAGTTCACATTTTGTATAGGCTCGTTCGAGCCCCTCTTTGTACATTGTAATAATTTTTCGTATTAATAAAAATCGTTGTTATTTTATTTCGCATGTTTTGTCTCTATGCCTTCTCTTTTTTTTTTTTTGAATCTACAAACGCTGCTCAACACAATAATATAGCATCTAAATCAATGACGACTAAGACCAAAAGACTTGATAATAAAAAGACGTCGCCATAACTTTAATAGAAATGCTTGGCATAATAAGGCCGATCAGTGAAGAGTAATACTTACCCCATGCTAGCCGAGGAGAAAAACGAAGGCTTGATGTCATGTAAGGAATAACCATTTGAAGATATATCACCCACCAAATGAGCGGCCTTCTTATATGACTAAGTGCTGGGGCATTCCACCCCCTTCCTTACACCTTTATTGGCCTCAACCTTTTATGGTGTTTAAGCCGTGGATGAAGTGACCTGACATTTTTATCAAGTATCCCATCTTACGAGATTCAAACCTTTTCTTATCCAAGTATTTGGTTTCCCCATTGGCTTGGGTCCGAGGACCATACAAAGCCTTAGTTCTGTCCAAAACTTGTAATTTTTATAATCTTTTGTACTTGGTTTCCCCATAGGCTTGAGTCCGAGGACCATACAAGGCCTTGGTTCTGTCCAAAATTTGTAATTTTTATAATTTTTTGTACTTGATTTTCCCATAGGCTTGAGTCCGAGGACCATACAAGGCCTTGGTTCTGTCCAAAACTTGTAATTTTTATAATTTTTTGTACTTGGTTTCCCCATAGGCTTGAGTCCGAGGACCATACAAGGCCTTGGCTCTGTCCAAAACTTGTAATTTTTATAATCTTTTTGTAGTTGGTTTCCCCATAGGCCTGAGTCCGAGGACCATACAAGGCCTTGGTTCTGTCCCTGGGCCCATATGCTGAACGGGCCTGGGCCGCGAATTTATTGGGCCCACAAATTGAGAGGTATTTCCATAGTCTTTGATCACGCGGTACTTCTTGGCGTCCCAGTGTTCGAGGTGCGCCTTCTCGAGACTCCTTTAACCTCAGGGTTGCAGACGACGTTGGAAATCGAGCCAGAGACGTTTTGTCTGTAGCGTTCCTTGGGACGCTGCGCGAATTAAATGCCACCGGTTTACTTCTGGGTATAAATGGGATAGGGGATCACTTCACTTGCACATGAACTCTCCTGTTCCCTTCGGAACTATATTTCTTCCATATCCACGATCTTTCTTTCTAGTGCCACTGCCTCAATGCAAGATGTTTGAGGCTTGGATAGGGATGAAAGGTCTCCGCACGCTTCAGAGGCACCGAATCCTCAAGGTGGTATGGTGCGGACAAGGATGGCACAGATTCAAGCCAGTCCTCCGTCTTGACAGGAGGAAGATGATATTCCTCCTTCTTTTAATCAAAATCCGAAGCAGGTTCTGGTCATGCCAGATTTCTGGTATGTCAGAAAAAGGAATTTCCGCCATCAGTGCCGTCTGCCTTGTAGCAGGCAAATTTCTGCGGGGGCTTCCCAACTTCCGGCTCCCTGCACCTTTTCTGTAGATGGTGTTAGCCTGAGGTCAGGTTCCCTGCACCTTTTCTTTACCGGTGCAGGCCCCAAGTTGGATTCTTTTGCTGCCTGAGTTATGGGCGTGCAAAAGCACTGAGGAGGAACAAGGTCTCGAGGCAGTAGCCAACTTCTCCTCTGTGCTACCTCCTCGGCTTTATCTTCACTCTCTTGTATTCTTCGTTACTTACGTAGTTAGCTTCAATGTAGGCTTTGTTTCAGCTTTCCATTGTACACTGTACTGTTCCCTTGTCTTAATAAAATATGTGTCTATTTCTCTATACATATCTTTCTTCTCCGTAACCACTACTTTATGCATGAATATTAAATATGAGCTTGCCCTTAATGATATTCTAGGCAGAGAAATGCCTTAACACAGATTCCTACTAGTTTAGACTTACAAATATTATCAAGCATAACAAGGTTAATCATCAATAAATTAAACTCTTGGAACTAACCGGGATAACGGCTGAGTGCTGCGCGATGCATGCTAGAGCGATGTCCGAGTACGATAAACTCTAAATAATTCGTCCGAGAGGGTAGCCGAGTAGCGAGGGGCTTTGGTTGTGCTTTTGGATAATATGTTGCGCCGTATCGCATCAACCCCTTTGATATTGGGGGATCAGAGGGTAGACCGAGGAATCCGCGCAATCAAGGTATTAACCCATCTGTTAACGCGGAGCTCTCTTCGGATGGATTTTGAGGTTTATGTGCCATAGTTTTTTTTTAAAATAGTTGGTTCCTCATCCAGGTAGTTGGTTTCCCCAGAGGCTTGAGTCCGTGGACTATGCAATGCCTTGGTTCTGTCTAAAACCTAGTTTTCCACATCTAGGTAGTTGGTTTCCCCAGAGGCTTGAGTCCGTGGACTATGCAATGCCTTGGTTCTGTCTAAAACCTAGTTTTCCACATCTAGGTAGTTGGTTTCCCCAGAGGCTTGAGTCCGTGGACTATGCAATGCCTTGGTTCTGTCCAAAACCTAGTTTTCCACATCCAGGTAGTTGGTTTCCCCAGAGGCTTGAGTCCGAGGACTATGCAATGCCTTGGTTCTGTCCAAAACCTAGTTTTCCACATCCAGGTAGTTGGTTTCCCCAGAGGCTTGAGTCCGTGGACTATGCAATGCCTTGGTTCTGTCCAAAACCTAGTTTTCCCCATCCAGGTAGTTGGTTTCCCCAGAGGCTTGAGTCCGAGGACTATGCAATGCCTTGGTTCTGTCCAAAACCTAGTTTTCCACATCCAGGTAGTTGGTTTCCCCAGAGGCTTGAATCCGTGGACTATGCAATGCCTTGGTTCTGTCCAAAACCTAGTTTTCCCCATCCAGGTAGTTGGTTTCCCCAGAGGCTTGAGTCCGAGGACTATGCAATGCCTTGGTTCTGTCCAAAACCTAGTTTTCCACATCCAAGTAGTTGGTTTCCCCAGAGGCTTGAGTCCGTGGACTATGCAATGCCTTGGTTCTGTCCAAAACCTAGTTTTCCCTTTGTGTGGGATCTTGGCTTTAGGGAAGTTAGCTCCTCAGCCAAGCCCCTAGAGTTTATCCATACGGTTAATGTTACCAAGTGCCTAGTTTACTCTTTACGGGGGACCTTGGCTTTAAGGGAGTTAGCTCCTCAACCAAGCCCCTAGTCAAGAAACGTAGTCCCTAACAGAACTTTATACTAGAACTCTATAACCAACGGTTAGATATAACGAAGAAACTCTATCGACCCACTTCCTATACCAACACACAAGCCTTTCCCACAGACGGCGCCAATTGTAAGGACGCGATTCGTAGCGGACCGTAACAGTATCGGGTTCGCACGTGAAAAGGCCCCTAACAATATCATTTGTAGAGCGTGGGTTTGGAAGGCTAGGCCTTGATCGACAGGCGGTGGGTTTTTCGCGGTGTTCGTACAAGTTTAAGTTTTCCTTCACCCTTGGAGTCTTTCTCCTGGAGGTGGGCTGGGAGGCTCTGGTTTTTGGCCATTTTTCCCAACCCCCCTTTTTTAGGTTACTTGTTTTTCCTTTTTATATTCGCCTGCGTTCATTGTCCTTCGTCCACGTATAGGGTCAACCCTTCCAAAATTGATACTTGTCCCATCAGCCCATATTCAAAGTCGTTGGGGGTGGTTGTAAAAGCCAAAGAATGCGGCTCTGTCAGGTTCAGAGCATTGAATGGCAGTAAGGGCAGCTTTCCCTGGATATTTTAGATCTTTCGTCCTGGTGTCGGTCCTATACCGTTTTTACCCTTCTTTCAGGGGGGGGGACTTTGGGGTCTGCCGAGGACTGAGCCGTCCTCGGCGATATCCACAGGCTATTTTGTCGAGTTTGGGCCATAGCCCTCCTCGGCTTGGGCCTTTGGATTTTCTCCGGGTTGATGGGCCTGGCCCATAAATCATTTGGGCCCCACAATATATATATATATATATATATATATCCATTTTTTTCTTCTCTATTATCATTTCAGACCCTCTCTCACTTTATTACTCTTATCTCAACATTCACAATTCTCGCTTTATCTATTATCAGTATATTTTGTCGTAAAAAGAAATTGTAATACTTCATATATTTGCTTCTTCATTTTTGTGATATTAATATTTTTTAGTTATCTCTTTATAAGATTTTATATAGTTTGAATTTCTTAACTATCACCCTAAAAAAAATTTCTAAAGCCACCACTATTATTCCCATAGTTAATACTAATGACTAATTAGTGACTACTTTAGACCCCAGTGTTAATAAATTTGTCTCCATAATATCCAATATGTTCTTATAACCCAATCCGGTATATAGTAGCTACTCTTTTTTTTTTGGAAATATATATAGTAGCTACTAAAAAATCAAAAATTCATGTATATATTATATAAATCAATCGCTCACTTATTTAGATCTCCATGACTTGAAGAACTGTCACTAAAAAAAAATGAAATAATTTTAAACAAATATGCTTTCAGAGTTTTCAGAAAATTAAAATTACTCTGACAGAAACATTAACTTCTAAAGCACAAACAAATGTGCTAATTTAAATTTAATGAATTGTATACTGCCATGAAATACCTAAGAGAAACTAATCAACTAGAAGAAGAAAAAAAAACATACAGTTTAATTAGAACACCATATCAGAAAAGAACATAGAAAAAGAAAACTTTATATACGAGAAAGAACATCTTAACATATATACCAAAAAAGGTAGGTACATCTCATGAAGAATATGGACAAATAATAGAACTAATTCCTACGGCAGTAGTGTTCCTCAGAATCAATTAAATCCAGAGGCCTAAGAAAGTTAGACCTTCCAGCGTTTGTTGCATTTGACACAAGTTACATACGTTGTCATGGGTTCATCAGCACTCCGGGTCTGCATTTGGTAATAAGTACACTTGCGCTCACGACACCGGCTACATTGGAACATATCAGTTGTGGCCTTTTCTTCCTCATCGGCATCATGCACACATCTTTTCAACCTTTTCAACTGTATCTGAATATTCTCACTCTGCCTCTTGTGACTGGCCATCTCCTCGGCACTCATGGTTACAAGACTCTCAGGCTCGATCTCTCCAAGAAGCACCTTCCTCCTCAAATCTGGGTTCTTTGGGTCTTTGAGATTGAACATGATTGATTGATAATTTGCTTTCTTGATGGGATTAGACCACCCAATCCTTTCAAACAACACAGACTCTACTGTAGAAGCCATTTGAACTGGGTCTATTGATGGTGATATCCTCTCATCAGTTTCAGAAGAAACTCTGGAAAAGGCCTCTGTTAGCAGTTTCCTAACCCTCTCACGATAACCAGAGTTTTTGTTGATGGGCTTGGAATCTTGATGATTGTTCTTCAAAGCGTTAGGATTAGGAATGCGAAACTTGATTATCATCCTCTTTCCGTTTGGAACCCCAGAATCTTTTCCAAAGACACCAACTTTACAGTCGTTGATGATGGGTGCCTTGGAATCTTGATGACCAAGAAAAGCCATGCCCACATCTGTTTTTGGCTTGGGAAGCCGAAACCTAAAAACCTGTGTCTCTTTCATTGTCACAAGAAAACGTGTGGTGAGATTGTTGATAATGGTTACAAGAATCTCCGGCTTGATCTCTCCCAAGAACACAACCTTTAATTCTCCAAAGAGAAGTAGTACGTTTTAGCAACTTTTCTATAATTTCAGAAACTCTAACAAGGATTATAAAACAGAGGCTATGTATTTAATTATTTATGCCTTGGAATTCAAGGAATTTGAGTTGGATTCGGATTCGGAATAGGATTAGCAAATTTGAAAACACGGCGGTGATGTTATAGCCGTTGGGGGGCTATTGGGTATTGGGGTTGTATGCTAAAACATGTTTGCTGTTTGGTTTGGCCTGGGAGGTGAATTTTAATTTTATTTCATTTTTCTTTTGTTTATTTAATTTTTACTATTGGAAATAGAGAGGTTTTAAGTTTTGAGGATTTGGATTACAAAGTTCAATTACACTTAATTTTTTTTTTTAATTTGAGAGTAAAAAAAGGAAAATGTTCAAATGTAAGAAAAAAAAAATCAATTAATTCAAGGGTTGAGATTGACTTTTGATCTCTATGCCTAAAGTATTGTACCGGATCATAATCCAAGATCTAATACTAAATTACTGGGTGGCTTATAATTTTTTAATGGGTACCCGCTCACCCCTCTACAATTGTGTTTCATTAGGTTTTTTTTTTTTTTTAATTAAACTTAAAGACAGAAGTGTATATATGTTTTTCCTTTGCAATATTTACACTCTGTTTGTTTTTATAATAAATATATATATATATATATATATGTATATATATATCTTTTTCATAAATATGATTTGTTTTTGGGTTTTTTTTTTTTTTTTTTGTGTGGGAAAACATACTGGTTTTCCTTTGTTTTGATGTCACTTTGAAAATGAGAAAGAAATATTTTTTAGTGTGGAGTACAATTGTAATGGTTTGTTGAATATGTAATGTTTGGAAGATGTTTTCGTTATATTGAGCTTATTTTTAATTGATCACAAAAGTGTTTTCTTGCAACTTATGGTTTCATTGTACGTACCAAACACCAAAACATACATAGAATTTTTCTTAGAAAACATTTTCCACCAAAACAAGCTAACATTAATTTTTATTAACCACTTATTGGTCTTTTTAGTCTTAAAGGGATGAATGTGGTACTGGTTTCTATAAGTAAAGCACATCAAACAATAGATAGTGTCTTAGTTTGGAAATGGTCTGGCTCTGAATTTGATGAAGAATACGAAGCATTACAATTGTATCCATCTATGGTAGGAATACATTAAAAGATATATTTATTTCCAAAATAACAAACACATTTTGCTAAAGTATTCATCTCTTAGTGATTTTTTTTTTTTTTGGGTGTAAAGTGATGAAGAATTATGTACATTAAGCAGCCCAATCTATGGAGTGATGAAATGCAGTGGTTATATGAGCCTATCTTGTGAAGCAAGAAAAGAAGTCCAAGTCCAAGGGTCATAAAACCATTGACCGAAAGTGGTTGAGATTAATGAAAGACTCGTTGCATGTAGAGAGATTGCACAAAAAGCCCAACACGTGTTGGTATCCATTAAATTATTGGGCTTTGGCTTTTTAAGAATTAAGCTCAAACAATACTCAAGAAAGAAAATTTTCTAGAGCAAATAAGAGTTAATGTGGTCTTCAAATTAATTTAGTGTTGGAACTTAAGAGAGACTTTTACCAAAAAGAAATAAAAAATAGCCAGTGAGAAATAAGCTCTTTAAGTCTCTTAACATAATAACAGTCGAGAGTTCATATAGGCAATGCAATTTTGCTTCTCATGCTCTAGCAAGATGGTCATTTGAATGTAATTTTTTTGTTCCTTTAATGTCTGGCAATTGTCCCCCTTGTTTTGTTTCAGTTGTGAGGGGTGAGATAGGCTAGTCAATGTAGTTTTGTTTTCTCTTAAGCTTTGTTTATTTCAACGTTAATATTTTTTAGAAAATGAGTTATTTTTCAAAAGTATTTTCTATTTAATTATCTTATTTTCCTATATTTGGTAGTAATCTTAAATGAGTTAGAAATGAATTTTCAACTTTTCTTATTTAGCTGGTCGTGAGATAAAGTAATTTTTCAAAAAAAAAAAATTAGTGGAAAAAAAATATTTAAAAAATAAGTCATACTTTTTTTGTTGACTAAAATAGTTTTTGTAAGGACACAATTCTCTAGCGGCCCAATAAAGATGTTGGGCTCGCGCATGAAAGATCCCTCACAATATGATTTGTAGAGAGTGAGCTTGAAAAGCTAGCCGTTGGTCACGGGGCGGTGCCCGGTCCTGGTTTTAGAGGAATTCGTGTAGAAAAAGGATTTGGGCTTGAACGTTTAAGCCCTACGGCATCGCATCCTATGGGATGGACCTCCTCGGACTTGATCCGAGGACCATTAGGGTCTTACCCCGGTTACCCGACGATGGGTTTTTTCTGTAATCTCAAGTGTTGTTGAGATGTTCTCACCCAGATCGTCTCCCTTTTTTGGAGGTGGAATGGGAGTCCCCCTTTCGATTTACTTACTTTCTTCTTTTATACTCGTCTGCGTTAACTGTCCTTCGTCCACGTGTAGGGTCAATTTTTGCAAGACTGATATTTGTCCCATCAGTCTAATCCCAGAATTGTTGGGGATGGTTGATAAGGCTGCAGAGTACGGCTCTGTCAGATGCAGAGTCTTATCTGGAAGGGTAGTAAGGATAACTTCCCCCAAGATATTTTGGATCTCCTTACAAATTCGTTCCTATACCAGTTTTACCCCTTTATTCCGGTGGGATTCTGGATCTGCCGAGGACTGAACTGTCCTCGGCTGCCTCCCAAAACTGTTTTGTGCTCTGTACTGTAGAGCTTGGGCCACAGCTCTCCTCGGCTTGGGCCTTCGGATTTTCCAAGAGCAACTGGGTCTGGCCCTTAAATTATTGGGCCCCACAGTTTTCCTTTGACTTGTTTTTTCTGATACTACCAAATATTGGAAAACATAGAAAATTATCTTTACATAAGGTTTTTCATAAAAATAAATGAAGCATTAATAAATATTCATGAGGAAAAAAAAAAAAAAAGAATCGTTGCGGACAGCAAGTCTATAATGGATTTTATAAATGAGTCATAGACTATAATGTACCTTCCGTATTAATTCATTCTAACTGTTCTGCACATGTCTAACAATTCTACAGGAAATATATATTTTCAAGGCTACAGAAAATATTTTAAAATTTAAAACCACTGGAAATATTTAGTGTTCTAAAAAAATATTTACTATAAATAAATATATACACACACTGTTCTTCAGTGGCAAGTCTTTGTTTAAGCGAGGGTTATCGCAAGACCACACCGACTTGCAAAATAAAATGTATGTATACTCTTGCAAAAAAAAAAAAAAAATATATATATATATATATACTAAACTAACTTATTCTGTCTACCATTCTAAAAATATTAAACACTTTGACTTGAGAATCACAAAAATAAGAGTAATTTTATATTTTTACAATAATCTTATAGCAAATCATAAATGATAAGTTGTTATTGATTCTAATCGAGACCCAATACTGATATCACTTTTTTACCTACCAATAACAGTTTTTCGCATAAAATTTATTGTAAAAATATTATAGACATAGTATTACTCCAAAAATAATTCTGGTCCTAAACATAATCCCTAACCCCTTAAAAAAAATTTAAAAAAAAGAGGCTTAAATAACATCAATAAAAACTAACCCAAATAACAACAACAAAATTACTCAAACAAAAACAAGACTAGACCTGTAGGGTCTCTCTTTGGAGCCCAGGCCCAACAGGTTGGTGATTCTGGCCCAAAGAGCCCTAAATAATGAATTTGTAGAGAGCGGGTTACAGAACTAGGCCCTAACGAAGTGAGTGTTAGTTAACTTTGGGCTATGCAACAATTAAACGTAAGAATATCTCCTTCATGTCCGCTGGATACCCGGTCCAAGGAGACGTGTGGGTGCACTTCTGTTCCTGATCAAAGGCTATGGTCTTTCTCTCTCTCTTCTGTTCTTTCTTCCACTTTTTCTCGTCCCCTTCTTCACGAGGATTCCCTTCTCTTATATAACCTCCTTTAAGTCATCAAGTCTTTACAATTGCTGATCATCTGGACCTTCACTTGAGTGCTCGTCCCATCGGACATCTTCCCTATCTTTCTGTGAATTGTAGTGGTCAAGGTAACACTGTTCGCCTGTCTTCTCCACATTAATGCGGCCAGAAAAGTAGCTGCCCTGCATTTAATGTGGCAGCTGTAGTCTCTCTCTTGACATCCTATACTCTCTTCCCTCTCCTTGGCTTGTGGGGCTCATCTCTGCTACTAATACTCGTTGGAGCGATTCTTTATTGTTGGTAGGATGCAGGTCTGAGCCGTACTTGGCACCCACACTCTCTCCTCGGACCTCCTTTTAAATAAATTTGAGCCCATAAGAATTGGGTCGGGAGCCCTTTTTGGCACCCACACTCTCTCCTCGGATTGGGTTGAACTCTATAGGGGGCCCAAGGCCCATCATTTGGTCTGGGGACTTTACCCCTACAAGACCAAACAATACTAAGTGAACAAATTATTCAATAAAAAGCATATTAGAAAAAAAAAAAAAAGATTAAAATCTCTAATCATTCAAATTTACAACTTGTTCACTCATTTAGTAAAATTAATCTATAATTTCATTTTTCCTTAAAAAATAGTACAAGAGAAATATTGTAATTATGTATTCTCTTTGGTGGTAACGATAGTTATACTCTCTTTGGTTTTGCAATTGCAACAATTTTGTTCTCCTTAGCAAATCAGCTTGTGGTAGTAGCAGATACTTTATATATAAATATATATATGTATATATATATCCATTTTTTCCTTCTCTATTATCATTTCAGACCCTCTCTCACTTTATTACTCTTATCTCAGTATTCACAATTCTCACTTTATCTATTATCAACATATTTTTTCGTAAAAAGAAATTGTAATACTTCATATATTTGCTTCTTCTTTTTTTGTGATATTAATATTTTTTAGTTATCACTTTATAAGATTTTATATAGTTTGAATTTCTTAACTATCACCCTAAAAAAAAATTCATAGAGCTCCCTCTTCAAAAAAAAAATTCATAGAGCCACCACGATTATTCCCATAGTTAATACTAATGACTAATTAATGACTACTTTAAACCCCAGTGTTAATAAATTTGTCTCCATAATATCCAATAGGTTCTTCTAACCCAATCCGGTATATAGTAGCTACTCTTTTTTTTTTGGAAATATATATAGTAGCTACTAAAAAATCAAAAATCGATGTATATATTATATAAATCAATCGCTCACTTATTTAGATCTCCATGACTTGAAGAACTGTTACTTAAAAAAAAAATGAAATAATTTTAAATAAATATGCTTTCAGAGTTTTCAGAAAATAAAAATTACTCTGACAGGAAACATTAACTTCTAAAGCACAAACAAATGTGCTAATTTAAATTTAATGAATTGTATACTGCTATGAAATACCTAAGAGAAACTAATCAACTAGAAGAAGAAAAAAAAAACATACAGTTTAATTAGAACACCATATCAGAAAAGAACATAGAAAAAGAAAACTTGGTATACGAGAAAGAACGTCTTAACATATATAACAAAAAAGGTAGGTACATCTCATGAAGAATATGGACAAATAATAGAACTAATTCCTACAGCAGTAGTGTTCCTCAGAATCAATTAATTCCAGAGGCCTAAGAAAGTTAGACCTTCCAGCGTTTGTTGCATTTGACACAAGTTACATATGTTGTCATGGGTTCATCGGCACTCCGGGTCTGCATTTGATAATAAGTACACTTGCGCTCGCGACACCGGCTACATTGGAACATGTCAGTGGTGGCCTTTTCTTCCTCATCAGCATCATGCATACATCTTTTCAAGCTTTTCAATTGTATCTGAATGTTCTCACTCTGCCTCTTGTGACTGGCCATCTCCTCTGCACTCATGGTTACAAGAGTCTCCGGCTTGATCTCTCCAAGAAGGACCCTCCTCCTTAAATCTGGGTTCTTTGGGTCTTTGAGATTGAGCAAGATTGATTGATAATTTGCTTTCTTGATGGGATTAGACCACCCAATCTTTTCAAACAACACAGACTCTACTGTAGCAGCCACTGGAACTGGGTCTATTGATGGTGATATGCTCTCATCAGTTTCAGAAGAAACTCTGGAAAAGGCCTCTGTCAGCAGTTTCCTAACCCTCTCACGATAACCAGAGTTTTTGTTGATGGGCTTGGAATCTTGATGATTGTTGTTCAAAGCGTTAGGATTAGGAATACGAAACTTGATTATCAGCCTCTTTCTGTTTGGAACCCCAGAATCTTTTCCAAAGACACCAACTTCACTGTCGTTCATGATGGGTGCTTTGGAATCTTGATGACCAAGAAAAGCCATACCGACATTTGTTTCTGGCTTGGGAAGTCGAAACTTGAAAACCTGTGTTTCTGTCATTGTTCTTTCTTCCTCTCCCAAAAACACAACGAAAGATTTCTTATTACCCTTTGCTCTCCAAATTGAAGTTTTTTAAGCAACTTTCTATAATTTCAGAGGAAAACAAACCAAAACTCAACAAGGATTATTATGATAAGGAAGACTGTGTATTTAATTATGATAGCGTTCTTGTTTCCGTCACCAACAAGTAATTGGAGTTCGAATCGGAATCGGATTAGGAAATTCGAATTGGGCGGTGATGTGAAGAATTTGGGTTATAGCCGTTGGGACTGCTATCTGGTATTTGGTATTTGGTTTGGGCTAGAGTTCAATTTTTATTTTATTTTTCTTTTCTTTTGTTTATTTACTTTTTACTGGAAAACTTTAGGATAAGGATCTTAAACTTAAATATGAGAGTAAAAAATTAAAATGGTAAAATAGTTTATTTGCGTAAATAGATGCCTTTTCCTTATGCTACTCAAATGGTGTATTTGCTTCTTTATTTTGTATGCATAAAATTGTTGTACAATGATTTTACTATGTACCTCACAATTCGCCCTGTTTGTTTCAGTAATGACGTTTTCTAGAAAACAAGTCATTTTCTAAGAAGTATTTTCTATAAAACTATCTCATTTTCCAATGCTTGGTAGCAACTTTAAATGAGTTGAAAATAACCTCCTAACTTCCCTTATTTAGCTTGCTATGAGATATAGTTGTTTTCCAAAAAAATTTAATGGAAAACAATCTCTAAAAATAAGTCTTACTTTTTATGTTGACCAAAGATAATTTTCTTTTGACTCATATTTTTTTATACTACCAAACACTGGAAAACATGAAAAACTATCTTTACACAAGGTTTTCCATTGAAACACCACTGCTCATTCACCCCTTTATTTTTTTTAAGTTTATATATATATATATATATATATGCAAAAACCATAAAAAAAAATATATATAATTAGATTTTAAATTAAAATTCAATTAGAGTCTAATTTTACGCCATATATCCCCTCTAATTTAAAATTTAAAATTTTTGTGCTAAATTATTTAATTCATTGTAACAATTAGAATTCAATTAGAGTTTAATTTTACATCACATGTTTCAATTAATATAAGTTTTTAAATTTTTGTACCAAATGAGTTTAATTTAATATATATATATATATATAACCAATGCTAGAAAATTTTATTAGATTCAAAATTGAATTTTGTTTTGTTAGCTTTCCATACAAATTAAATTTTTTAGATTTTTGCTGTTATTTTTTATACTATTTATATTCAGATATTTTTGTATGCCAGGATCTTAAACATAACAAATTGCAATTGACCTGAAAAATCTCATACACATATCCCCATTCAATTTGGGAGATATTATTGGACCAATTTATTCTTTTATTTTGTGTTGTATATAGTAGAATTTCATAGATAGTGATTTGTAAATTGATATTGTATATGTAATATCTAATAGTGATTTTCAAAATTATATACATAATAACAATGTAATGGAAAACTTAGCATAACCAATATCATGAAAATTGTAAGAAAAAACTATTTTAGTACCTCCAAATGTTCTGGTCAAACTAATATCTTATATGTTTTATAACCTAAGCTAACATTAATAGCACCACTAAAATTTATCATTTTCGTGCGTAAGCACGAGTTACATACTAGTTTTATATAGAGTGCACGGTGATAGTTATATACTGTGAACACTCTTATTTTGTGTTTTCAACATAATAAACACAATTTTAGTTAGATTGTGTACAGATGTGTGTTTCATGTTTTTAGTAGAATTTCACAATTACAAAACACGATTTTAGCTGAAGTATGTAAGTGTACAACTCGGTTTATGTGTTGGTTGGTTTTTAAATTTTATTTTTATTTTTAATCTAAATAAATAAAAGGAGGCCACAAGGATCAGCCCATCTAACTCTACGAACAAAGCCAATAATTAGGGAATGGGTTGATGTAGATCAGCCCAAACATGATTGTCAAAATCGCAATCTAGATCGTATGATTGTACAATTTTATGATCCCACCTCACCAAAACGTTTAGAATCGCACTGGGATTGTAAAAATGATAGGATCATACGTAGGATTGTGTAGGATCGTATAGTATCGTAGGATCATAAGGGATCCTACCGATCCTACCAAAAACAAAAATTTTGGTTTTTTTTTTATGGGATAAATTTTTTGTTTTGATGAAACTTTAAGGTTTTTATTTTTTCATGTTATGATGGTATGGCTTTTTATTTTATTTTTATAAAATTATATTAACATAAGCAAATGCTTTCTAGTTTCTAGTTCATTTATAATCAAAATGAATGAATGTTTCATCATTTTTAAATGAAGAATTTGATGTTGGCTTTGCTGCCTTTTAAGCTATAATGTTGTTAAATTTGTTTGATCAATATACTAATTTGTGTTCTAATATTACTAAAATATTTTTTTATATATAATTTTATCAGTTATGCTTGTATTTGTATATTGATTGATTGATTTTTTTAAGCATGCTCTTTAATTGTTGTTGAGTGGTATAACTTAAATAGTTGAGTGTGAAATTGTATCTTGATATCTTTTGCAACTCTAGTATACAAATATATAATGTCTACATAGATGATAGAATGGATGATGATGATTAGGAATTTAGGACGGTGGTTATAATAACCTTAGAATGAGAATAATTAAATGTCCATTTCACCTTAATATTCATTTGCTTTTGGATTTCATATTGTAGCTAGCTAGTTTCCATTTGCTAACTTATTTTGGATTTCAAATTTGGAACTTAGAACTTAGAAAATATTTTCCATATGTTTTGATAAATATTTTGGTATTTGGTTGCTAATTAAACATTTATTAAACTTTTTAGATACATCGAGTCAAAACTTAAATATATTTGTTTCGTTAGTATAGACTTAGCGATATATGACATGTAAATTACATCATATAATGGAAATTTTTTTTTTTATTTTTTTTTTTATGGATGAAATTATAATTAACGTGATTATTCAACATACAAAGTCATTATCAATGTGTTTTTTGCTTTAAATCTGAACGATCCCACCTACCTTCAACGATCCTACATAGGATCCCGATTTTGCCAACCCCAAAGGCTTTTGCGGAGAATCTCCACTCCCAAATCCTTCATGCATTTAGATTTTGCACCTGTAATTCAATTAGGGGTTATGTTGTTAAAGATATTTACACAGATCCTAGTATCTGTCTTGGTAAATACTTACCAACCAAAAAAAGAGGTGGCAATTTATGTTAAAGTCTCGTATTCATGTAGTGTGAATTCATGATTATTTGAATATACAGGTTGACGCGAATATGACATGTTTATTAATTATGTTAGGCCCTCTTGTCCCTAACACAACTATTTCTTAAATAGATTGACATGATATGACTCATATGACATATTTAATAAATAAGTCAAGTTAACACGTTACTTGAAACAAATAATCTATTAGCAATTCTCATATTTTATAGAATGTATAAATATACCACTAGATTTCAAATAAGGTCACCAAGCATAATAAAATTTATTGTGAAAAAAGTTGTACCAATGACATTCTTAATCAACGAGGGGAGCAATATATATACATATATACACACACAGATCAAAAGGGGAAAAAGTACAAACACAAAAGCTGAAGAAGTTAAAATTTACAAATATTTGATGTGAAATGATAGAAAATAAAGAATGCACTACAAAACTATGTTAAAAGCCAAAACTGCCATATTTGATGTTCAATACACATGAGCACTCTTAATTAATTACTTCCTAAAAGTGCATACGTGCCTAGTCTGAATATTTCTTTATTTCAATTTGTAGGAAAACCTCCAAAGCCATACAGAAGGATTTTCAATGATTTCATTTGAAAATAAAAATATATCACTATGGAGCTTTTAGAGTACTGTCTTCCAAAAGTATATACCCAAGAATTCTCCTATATCTTAATGTCTCCACTGTTGTTTAGTAACATGCACTACTAAGTTTTGCAAGTACAAATTTAGATTCCCTATTAAGGGTCGACTTAACACATTTTGTGGTTTAAGACAACAATTTAAAGTGAAGTCTTTTATGTAAAGTTATTAGTTTCTTCCAATATCTTAACGGTGGCATTTGTTGAACACTTCTTTGCAAAGACATCAATTATATATATATATATATATATATATATATACACACACACACATATATATAAGGTTGGGTTCAAGTTACACCTAGTGTAACTCTAAGTAATGTTACACCACTCAATATTTTTTAATTGGATGCGAATATTGACAAATCCACAGTTAGATTACATTATCTTCGTATATTCTTCATACTTGCAAAATTTCGAGGTGATCAAAGATTAATAGTCATGTCATTAATCAATTGTTTAAATTCAAGTTTTTGTAGTTTAAAATAATGCATAAAAGATGAGTTTATGGATAAAATGGTAAATAGCATCCGATTGATATGAAAATTGGCATGCATGTTAAGAACATATAGAACATGTAATTCAATAGTTGGATTTTCAAAATATTAATTCAATAACAAGTTATTGGGTGGTGTAACATTACTTAGAGTTATACCAGGTGTAACTTGAACCCAACCCATATATATATATATATATATATATAAATAATAAGTTTAGCCTTGATTGAATTGGTTTATTTTTTACTAATACTACCATAATCATGCTAAAATCATGAAATATTAACTGACATGTTAAATGCATTTCATGCAAAATATAGTCATATTGATATGAAATATTCTCACATGCATCGAGTATTTTAAATATAAAATAAATTTTTTTTAACTCTTGATTAGATCTCAGCTTCTTTATGTACATGTGTTGGACCAAGTGAAAAATACTGAAATCCAATCAAGACTAAACACATAAGCGAGATATGGATTTAAGTGTGGGAATGGGTTTGTCCCTAACATTACTCATTCATTATTGGAAATAGAGAAGTTTTGTGGATTTAAAAAATGTTGAGTATAAAAATAAAATGGAAAATTGTAAAAAATAAAATAAAAATGATTCTAGACCTGAGATTGACTTTCAATCTCAACCCTTGAAAGTGTTGCACAGGATTTCAATCCAAAATTTTAAATTAATTTACTGATAGAAGGGCTTTTTAATTTTCACATGCTTATTTTGTTGAAACTAAAAACTTTTTACTGAAAGTATTGTAGATAAAAGTAGAAGTTAGTTGAAATAGTAAAGTGAAACCCATGAATAATATCAAAAAGTGCAATAGAACAATGAATAATACTAAAAATAAGATGAATAATAAAATAAACTGACTTTTTAATTTTTGCCAAACATACACTATAACTAAAGTAATGTACTTAAATTTTGCCCTATTTATATTTAGGCTTAAATCGCTTGAGCCTCGAGATGAATATGCTAATGGTTTCTATAAGTTAACCACATTAAACAGTAGGTCATTTCTTCGAATGGGAATGGTCTGGCTCTGCAATGGATGAAGGAGCCGAAGCATCATAATTATATTCATATCTAGTGGGAGTATATTAGTAAAAGACTTATTTATTGCGGAAAAGACAAACACTTTCTGCTAAATTTTTTAACCTTGTTTTTGTATATCCTTCTCTACTTCCATCCCATCAGGATATGCTATCTTTGAAAACCAATCACAAATTATAAAAGTTGTAGCATTTGAGAGCTTTTGCATTGATCATGATTGTTCTTTTTTCACTGAATGACCAATTTAGTTACTGAAAGCCATTTTAGTATAAAGGAAATGGGTTAATGAACTAAAAATTTATAGGAAATAGGTTAATGGACTAAAAAATTATACCTTAGCTTAAACAGGTAAACGTAATTTTCTTTTTTTAGCGAAGTAATTGTGTGTGAGTATTTTTTTTTTTTTTGGTTTTTTGTTTTTATATATTTATTTTAGAAATGGTAAGTTCTAGTGGAGTAATTTTTTTTTAATAATTCAATAATTACAATGAGAAAAAAAAATTTTAAATCATGAATATCTTCGTTAGAAACATCAAAAGATATTAGTTACACTACAAGGTAGAAACATCAAAAGATACTAGTTACACTATAACTGTAACGACCCAAGGAAAAGCGCACTATATCTCAAAAGGATTAGTCACAATTGAGGCTCCTTGCAATTGTTATTAAAGTCCAGTTCAACCCAGTAAATACCCGATGTGGGAACTAGCCACATCTGCGCTATACCTCAAAATGACTAGTCACATTTGAGGCTCCTTGCAGTTGTTATTAAAGTTCAGTTCAACTCGATAAATACCCGATGTGAGACTCATCACACACCCACACACATCACACAATCAATCAAATTGGGACATCACAATAACGTTTTTGACAATGAAGTAATTGTTAACTTTACTAAACCTATAGAATCGTTTGAGATCCTAAATTTTCTTTAAGTGAGTCTTTGTGCTGTTAAACCATACCCTCTATAGGCAGCAGGCTTATTTGTTACATCAAATAGATCCACTTCTATCAATAGGAAATTACATATTTGTCACTGTTACAATAGGGCCCTATTATTCCTTGGTATAATGCAAAGTGTCTCAAAAAGTTTTTATTTTAATTGTTATATCAAGTTTAAGACAGGTTTTTGAACCCTAATCCTTATAATAAAAAAGAGTAGAATATCACTAAAATACAAAAAGCCTGACAACATCATCAAGTTAGAGCTTCAGCATAGGGTGGGTTTTTTGAGTAATTGATTATTCTAGTCTATATTAATGGTCTGTCCAAACTATAAATCCTATTATGTATTTTAATTTTTCTGACTATATTAGGAGTTTGTGTTAGCTTCCTTAAGTATGACGTCCAACTGTTTCTTTCTACTTAATTTTATAGTAAGAGCTTCAGTATAATTAAGGCACACGTAATTAATTAGGGATATGCAACCATTTAACTCACCAACCCGACAAAACTAACCCAAACTAGCTTAACCCAACCTGATACTTTAGATTGATTTGTGTGGATTAGTGGGTTTGGTTGGGTTGAAATATGATTTAGAGACTCAAGTTGGCTTGGCTGGCTTCAGGTTGATAATTTTTTTAAGCCAACTAACTCAACCCAACCCCTTGTATGTATCAATTTATTTCATTATCCTTACTTTTAATAAACTTCGCAATTAATCAAAAGATCCTTATTAATAATCCTAACCACTCACTTAACAGTTTCGACTAAGTGCTCAGTCATCAATTAATGGTAGGAAAATTCTTAACCAGACATGATTGGGTCTACTTGTTGAGTGACAGGCTGACCCTCAACTTGTGACATCTCGAGACTATCCCTAGATGAAAATCACTTAATGTTAACTGTTTTACTTGATAATTCTCAACTTATTCTAGTATCCAGATGAGAAAAGGTAAATCAATGAGCTTAAAAAGGCATTAAGTACATAAGTAACACTGAAACCTAATAAGTAATAACCACCCATGCATTTTTTTATCATTATTTTCCTTTTATTTTTTTACTAACAGATGTTCAATACTAAAATGAAAATCTTTAGGTAGGCTATTTGGCAGAGTTGTTAATACTTCTTGTTTCACTTTTGCGCCTCCCTTTGATATTGAAGTCAAATGGGTAGGCTTCCATTAATGTCACATTTTATTTAATAAATACAGACTTTGAGTTAATTTGAAGTACCATTATACTCTCATATATATGTTTGTTAGGTTCAGATACAAAATGTGATATTGACATATTAATATGATGAATCATGTTGCTGAACCCTATGAATACCAAAGAGAAACTAATTAACCAGAAAAAAATTTAAAAAAAAAATAATAATAATAATAATTAGAAATTTAGAACACTATCAGAAGAGAAAATAAAAAAGAATACTTTATATATGAGAAAGAAAATATTAAAATATAAAACTAAAAACGTAGGTACATAAGCATATCACCAATCATTGTGAACAAATAATGGAGCTAATTCCTATTCCTAAACTAATAATCTTTTTCCAACAATAGTGTTCCTAAGAATCAATTAATTCCAAAGGCCTAAGAAAGTTAGACCTTCCAGCGTTTGTTGCATTTGACACAAGTTACATATGTTGTCATGGGTTCATCGGCACTCCGGGTCTGCATTTGGTAATAGGTACACTTGCGCTCGCGACACCGGCTACATTGGAACATGTCAGTGGTGGCCTTTTCTTCCTCATCAGCATCATGCACACATCTTTTCAACCTTTTCAACTGTATCTGAATGTTCTCACTCTGCCTCTTGTGACTGGCCATCTCCTCGGCACTCATGGTTACAAGACTCTCAGGCTTGATCTCTCCAAGAAGCACCTTTCTCCTCAAATCTGGGTTTTTTGGGTCGTTTAGATTGAACAAGATTGATTGATAATTTGCTTTCTTGATGGGATTAGACCACCCAATCCTTTCAAACATCACAGACTCTACTGTAGCAGCCATTTGAACTGGGTCTATTGATGGTGATATCCTCTCATCAGTTTCATAAGAAACTTTGGAAAAGGCCTCTGTCAGTAGTTTCCTAACCCTCTCACGATAACCAGAGTTTTTGTTGATGGGCTTGGAATCTTGATGATTGTTCTTCAGAGCCTTAGGATTAGGAATACGAAACTTGATTATCAGCCTCTTTCTGTTTGGAACCCCAGAATCCTTTCCAAAGCCACCACTTTTATTCTCCTTGATGATCGATACCTTGGAATCTTGATGATCAAGAAAAGCCAAACCCACATCTGTTTTTGGCTTGGGAAGCCGAAACTTGAAGACCTGTGTCTCTATCATTGTCACAAGAAAGCGTGTAGTGAGATTATTGATAATGGTAACAAGAGTCTCCCGCTTGATCTCTTCCAAGAACACAACCTTTAATTCTCCAAATAAAAGCAGTTCGTTTTAGCAACTTTTATATAATTTCAGAAACTCTAACAAGGATTATAAAACAGTGACTATGTATTTAATTATTTATGCCTTGAAACTCAAGGAATTCGAGTTGGATTCGGATTCGGAATAGGATTAGCAAATTTGCAGACAGGGCGGTGATGTTATAGCCGTTGGGGGGCTATTGGGTATTGGCGCTATATGCTAAAACATGTTTGCTGTTTGGTTTGGGCTAGGAGGTGAATTTTAATTTATTTAAATTTTCTTTTGTTTATTTAATTTTTACTATTGGAAATAGAGAGGTTTTGACTTATGAGGATTTGAATCACACCGTTCAATTACACTTCAAATTTTTTTTTTTTTTTTCAAAATATGAGAGTAAAAAAAGGAAAATGTTAAAATGTAAGAAAAAAAAATCAATTAATTCAAGGGTTGAGATTCACTCTTGATCTATATGCCTAAAGTATTGCACCGGATCATAATCCAAGATCTAATACTAAATTACTGGGTGGCTTATAATTTTTTCATGGGTACCCACTGACCTCTCTGCAATTGTGTTTCATTAGGTTTTTTTTTTTTTTTTTTTAATTAAATGTAAAGACAGAAGTGTATATATGTTTTTCCTTTGCGATATTTACACTCTATTTGTTTTGATAATAAATATATATTTTTTTCATAAAAATGATTTTTTTTTGGATTTTTTTTTTTTTTGAAAACATATTGGTTTTCCTTTGTTTTGATGTCACTTTGAAAATGAGAAAGAAACATTTTTTTAGTGTGGAGCACAATTGTAATGGTTTGTTGAATATGTAATGTTTGGAAGATGTTTTCCATTATATTGAGCTTTTTTTTAGTTGATCATAAAAGAAAACACGTGTTTTCTTGCAACTTATGGTTTCGTTGTACGTACCAAACACCAAAACATACATAGAATTTTTCCTAGAAAACATTTTCCACCAAAACAAGCTAACATTAATTTTTATTAACCACTTATTGGTCTTTTCAATCTTAAAGGGATGAATGTGGTAATGGTTTCTATAAGTAAAGCACATCAAACAATAGATAGTGTCTTAGTTTGGAAATGGTCTGACTCTAGATTTGATGAAAAAGACGAAACATTACAATTTTATCCATCTCTGATAGGAATACATTAAAAAATATATTTATTTCCAAAAGGACAAACACATTTTGCTAAAGTATTCATCTCTTAGTGATTTTATTTTATTTTATTTTTTTTGGTGTGTGTAAAGTAATGAAGAAGTTTGTACATTAAGGGTCCGTTTGGATACAACTTATTTTGCTGAAAATTGAAAACACTGTAGTAAAATAATTTTTAAATGTGTGAAAAATTACTGTTCACTCTTTTTTTTTTTTACCATTCATATGCCTTGGTGCACGGTCTTATAAAAAAAGAGGCAAACATGGGGCTTAAAACGCGGATCCATACCCACACTAAGAGTACGTTGGGATTGGGCTAAAAAACCCAACTTGTCTGCGTCTGGTGTTTTTCTTTTCTTTTTTTTTCTTTTTTGCACGTGCGCAAAGTTTGACTTTTCTCCATTTTTTCAACCAATCAGTGCACATCATGCACTGTTCAAAGACCCACAAATTTCACTTTTCAGCAACTTTTTCATTAAAAATGGGTCCCATGCAGTGGCGGAGCCACATGTATCCTTGGGGGGGCCTTGGCCCCTCCAAAATTTTTAATTTTTTTTTTTACAATTTATGTATATTTTATAAATATTTAAAGGTTATATGAAAAAACATAGGAGTTGCCCCCCCCAAAAGAAAGCATTGATCAAATAATTTAGTAATTTTTCCTAAAAAAGAGAGAGTTTAGAGTTGATATACAATTGCAACAGAATGAAATAGTTAGGTAGTAAATTTTGTGAGTAAATAGTGGAAGTGTGGAACCCCTAATTTTTAGCTCAATTTCAATTCCAATTAATACGTTCAAATCATTCAACATTGATAATATATGCAATTTGGTTGAAATTTCCTATTCTCAAGATTTTATCAAGAAATAAAAAAGTTCATATGATACTTCAATTATAACATTATGATATTGATTTGTCAAAACATGGATGAAGTTTTGCAAACAATTTATATATTTTATATGTACACACATAGACATATATTATGTGAATTTTTTAGGGGAGTGTCTATTTTTTATTTGAGTTTATCTTGACAGAATATATAGTTTGGCCCCCCCCAACTCAAGATTCCTGGCTCCGCCACTGGTTACACGGTACTATTCACACATTTAAAAATTATTTTGCTAAAGTGTTTATCAATTTTAAGTTTCAATTTTCATTTTTCAGATGTATTCAAACGGACCCTAAGAAGCCCAATCTATGGAGTGATGAAATGCATTGGTTATATGAGCCTATCTTGTGAAGCAAGAAAAGAAGTCCTAGGGTCATAAAACCCAATACATGAACTAAAGTGGTTGAGATTAATGAAAGACTCGTTGCATGTAGAGAGATTGCACAAAAAGCCCAACACGTGTTGGTAATTATCCATTAAATTATTGGGCTTTGGCTTTTTATGAATTAAGCTCAAACAATACTCAAGAAAGAAAATTTTCTAGAGCACATAAGAGTTAATGTGGTATCCAAATTAATGTAGTGTTGGAACTTAAGAGAGACTTTTACCAAAAAGAAATAAAAAATAGCCAGTGCGAAATAAGCTCTTTACGTCTCTTAAAATAATAACAGTCGAGAGTTCATATAGGCAATGCAATTTTGCTTCTCATGCTCTAGCAAGATGTTCTTTAGATTGTAATTTTTTTGGTTCCTTTCATATCGGCAATTGTCCCCCTTGTTTTGTTTCGGTTGTGAGGGGGTGAGATAGGCTAGTATATGTAGTTTGGTTTTCTCTTACGCTTTGTTTGTTTCGATGTTAATATTTTTTTTTTAGAAAATGAGTCATTTTACAAAAGTATTTTCTATTTAACTATCTCATTTTTCTATGTTTGGTAGTAACCTTAAATGAGTTGGAAACAAACTCTCAACTTCCCTTATTTAGTTGATCGTGAGATAAAGTTGTTTTCTAAATAAAAAATTAATGGCTTTCTCAACAAAAAAAAATTAATGGAAAAAAATATTTAAAAAATAAGTCACACTTTTTTTGTTAACTAAAATAGTTTTTTTTTTACTCATTTTTTCTGATACTACCAAATACTAGAAAACACAAAAAATTATCTTTATACAAGGTTTTCCATCAAAACAAATGAAGCATTAATAAAGATTCATGAGGAAAGAAAAAAAAAAAAAAGAATCGTTGTGGACAGCAAGTCAATAATGGATTTTATAAAATGAGTCATAGACTATAATGGACCTTCCGTATTAATTCATTCTAACTGTTTTGCACATGTCTAACAATTCTACAGGAAACATATATTTTCAAGGCTACAGAAAATTTAGTGTTCTAAAAGAAATTTACTATAAATAAATATATATATATACACACACACACCGTTCTTCAGTGGCAGCTCTAAGTTTAAGCGAGGGTTATCACAAGACCACACTAACTTGAAAAAAAAATGTATGTATACTCTTGCCAAAAAAAAAAGTTATATACTAAACTAACTTATTCCGTCTACCATTGTAAAAATGTTAAACACCTTGACTTGAGAATTACAAAAATAAGGTAATTTCATATTTTAACAATAATCTTATAGCAAATCATATGTGATAAGTTGTTACTGATTCTAATCTAAACTCAATACTGATATCACTTTTTTACCTGCCAATAATAGTTTTTTGCATAAAATTTATTGTAAAAATATTATAGACATAGTATTACTCCAAAAATAATTCTGGCCCCCAAACACAATCCCTAATTCCTTAAAAATAAATAAATAAATAGAGGCTGCTTAAATAACATCAATAAAAATTAACCCAAATAACAACAAAAAATTACTCAAACAAAAACAGGACTAGACCAAACAATACTAAGTGAACAAATTATTCAATAAAAAGCATATTAGGAAGAAAAAAAAAAGATTAAAATCTCTAACCATTCAAATTTACAACTTGTTCACTCATTTAGTAAAATTAATCTCTAATTTCATTTTTCCTTAAAAAATAGTACAAGAGAAATATTGTAATCATGTATTCTCTTTGGTAGTAATGATAGTTATACTCTCTTTAGTTTTGCAATTGCAATAATTTTGCTCTCCTTAGCGACTCGGCTTGTAGTAGTAGCAAATACTTTATATATATATATATATATATATATACACACATGCGCACGCACGCACACACACACACACATACATATATATATATATATATATCCATTTTTTTTCTTCTATATTATCATTTCAGACCCTCTCTCACTTTATTACTCTTATCTCAACATTCACAATTCTCGCTTTATCAATTATCAGTATATTTTGTCGTAAAAAGAAATTGTAATACTTCATATATTTGCTTCTTCATTTTTGTGATATTAATATTTTTTAGTTATCTCTTTATAAGATTTTATATAGTTTGAATTTCTTAACTATCACCCTAAAAAAAATTCTTAGAGCCACCACTATTATTCCCATAGTTAATACTAATGACTAATTAGTTACTACTTTAGACCCCAGTGTTAATAAATTTGTCTCCATAATATCCAATATGTTCTTATAACCCAATCCGGTATATAGTTCGTATCAAAAAAAAAAATCCGCTATATAGTAGCTACTCTTTTTTTTTTTGGAAATATATATAGTAGCTACTAAAAAAATAAAAAATTGATGTATATATTATATAAATCAATCGCTCACTTATTTAGATCTCCATGACTTGAAGAACTGTTACTAAAAAAATAAATGAAATAATTTTAAACAAATATGCTTTCAGAGTTTTCAGAAAATTAAAATTACTCTGACAGAAACATTAACTTATAAAGCACAAACAAATGTGCTAATTTAAATTTAATGAATTGTATACTGCTATGAAATACCTAAGAGAAACTAATCAACTAGAAGAAGAAAAAAAAAACATACAGTTTAATTAGAACACCATATCAGAAAAGAACATAGAAAAAGAAAACTTTATATACGAGAAAGAACATCTTAACATATATACCAAAAAAGGTAGGTACATCTCATGAAGAATATGGACAAATAATAGAACTAATTCCTACAGCAGTAGTGTTCCTCAGAATCAATTAAATCCAGAGGCCTAAGAAAGTTAGACCTTCCAGCGTTTGTTGCATTTGACACAAGTTACATACGTTGTCATGGGTTCATCAGCACTCCGGGTCTGCATTTGGTAATAAGTACACTTGCGCTCACGACACCGGCTACATTGGAACATATCAGTTGTGGCCTTTTCTTCCTCATCGGCATCATGCACACATCTTTTCAACCTTTTCAACTGTATCTGAATATTCTCACTCTGCCTCTTGTGACTGGCCATCTCCTCGGCACTCATGGTTACAAGACTCTCAGGCTCGATCTCTCCAAGAAGCACCTTCCTCCTCAAATCTGGGTTCTTTGGGTCTTTGAGATTGAACATGATTGATTGATAATTTGCTTTCTTGATGGGATTAGACCATCCAATCCTTTCAAACAACACAGACTCTACTGTAGAAGCCATTTGAACTGGGTCTATTGATGGTGATATCCTCTCATCAGTTTCAGAAGAAACTCTGGAAAAGGCCTCTGTTAGCAGTTTCCTAACCCTCTCACGATAACCAGAGTTTTTGTTGATGGGCTTGGAATCTTGAAGATTGTTCTTCAAAGCGTTAGGATTAGGAATGCGAAACTTGATTATCATCCTCTTTCCGTTTGGAACCCCAGAATCTTTTCCAAAGACACCAACTTTACAGTCGTTGATGATGGGTGCCTTGGAATCTTGATGACCAAGAAAAGCCATGCCCACATCTGTTTTTGGCTTGGGAAGCCGAAACCTAAAAACCTGTGTCTCTTTCATTGTCACAAGAAAACGTGTGGTGAGATTGTTGATAATGGTTACAAGAATCTCCGGCTTGATCTCTCCCAAGAACACAACCTTTAATTCTCCAAAGAGAAGTAGTACGTTTTAGCAACTTTTCTATAATTTCAGAAACTCTAACAAGGATTATAAAACAGAGGCTATGTATTTAATTATTTATGCCTTGGAATTCAAGGAATTTGAGTTGGATTCGGATTCGGAATAGGATTAGCAAATTTGAAAACACGGCGGTGATGTTATAGCCGTTGGGGGGCTATTGGGTATTGGGGTTGTATGCTAAAACATGTTTGCTGTTTGGTTTGGCCTGGGAGGTGAATTTTAATTTTATTTCATTTTTCTTTTGTTTATTTAATTTTTACTATTGGAAATAGAGAGGTTTTAAGTTTTGAGGATTTGGATTACAAAGTTCAATTACACTTAATTTTTTTTTTTAATTTGAGAGTAAAAAAAGGAAAATGTTCAAATGTAAGAAAAAAAAATCAATTAATTCAAGGGTTGAGATTGACTTTTGATCTCTATGCCTAAAGTATTGTACCGGATCATAATCCAAGATCTAATACTAAATTACTGGGTGGCTTATAATTTTTTAATGGGTACCCGCTCACCCCTCTGCAATTGTGTTTCATTAGGTTTTTTTTTTTTTTTAATTAAACTTAAAGACAGAAGTGTATATATGTTTTTCCTTTGCAATATTTACACTCTGTTTGTTTTTATAATAAATATATATATATATATATCTTTTTCATAAATATGATTTGTTTTTGGGTTTTTTTTTTTTTTTCTTTTTTTTTTTTTTTTGTGTGGAAAACATACTGGTTTTCCTTTGTTTTGATGTCACTTTGAAAATGAGAAAGAAATATTTTTTAGTGTGGAGTACAATTGTAATGGTTTGTTGAATATGTAATGTTTGGAAGATGTTTTCGTTATATTGAGCTTATTTTTAATTGATCACAAAAGTGTTTTCTTGCAACTTATGGTTTCATTGTACGTACCAAACACCAAAACATACATAGAATTTTTCTTAGAAAACATTTTCCACCAAAACAAGCTAACATTAATTTTTATTAACCACTTATTGGTCTTTTTAGTCTTAAAGGGATGAATGTGGTACTGGTTTCTATAAGTAAAGCACATCAAACAATAGATAGTGTCTTAGTTTGGAAATGGTCTGGCTCTGAATTTGATGAAGAATACGAAGCATTACAATTGTATCCATCTATGGTAGGAATACATTAAAAGATATATTTATTTCCAAAATAACAAACACATTTTGCTAAAGTATTCATCTCTTAGTGATTTTTTTTTTTTTTGGGTGTAAAGTGATGAAGAATTATGTACATTAAGCAGCCCAATCTATGGAGTGATGAAATGCAGTGGTTATATGAGCCTATCTTGTGAAGCAAGAAAAGAAGTCCAAGTCCAAGGGTCATAAAACCATTGACCGAAAGTGGTTGAGATTAATGAAAGACTCGTTGCATGTAGAGAGATTGCACAAAAAGCCCAACACGTGTTGGTATCCATTAAATTATTGGGCTTTGGCTTTTTAAGAATTAAGCTCAAACAATACTCAAGAAAGAAAATTTTCTAGAGCAAATAAGAGTTAATGTGGTATTCAAATTAATTTAGTGTTGGAACTTAAGAGAGACTTTTACCAAAAAGAAATAAAAAATAGCCAGTGAGAAATAAGCTCTTTAAGTCTCTTAACATAATAACAGTCGAGAGTTCATATAGGCAATGCAATTTTGCTTCTCATGCTCTAGCAAGATGGTCATTTGAATGTAATTTTTTTGTTCCTTTAATGTCTGGCAATTGTCCCCCTTGTTTTGTTTCAGTTGTGAGGGGTGAGATAGGCTAGTCAATGTAGTTTTGTTTTCTCTTAAGCTTTGTTTATTTCAACGTTAATATTTTTTAGAAAATGAGTTATTTTTCAAAAGTATTTTCTATTTAATTATCTTATTTTCCTATGTTTGGTAGTAATCTTAAATGAGTTAGAAATGAATTTTCAACTTTTCTTATTTAGCTGGTCGTGAGATAAAGTAATTTTTCAAAAAAAAAAAATTAGTGGAAAAAAAATATTTAAAAAATAAGTCATACTTTTTTTGTTGACTAAAATAGTTTTTGTAAGGACACAATTCTCTGGCGGCCCAATAAAGATGTTGGGCTCGCGCATGAAAGATCCCTCACAATATGATTTGTAGAGAGTGGGCTTGAAAAGCTAGCCGTTAGTCACGGGGCGGTGCCCGGTCCTGGTTTTAGAGGAATTCGTGTAGAAAAAGGATTTGGGCTTGAACGTTTAAGCCCTACGGCATCGCATCCTATGGGATGGACCTCCTCGGACTTGATCCGAGGACCATTAGGGTCTTACCCCGGTTACCCGACGATGGGTTTTTTCTGTAATCTCAAGTGTTGTTGAGATGTTCTCACCCAGATCGTCTCCCTTTTTTGGAGGTGGAATGGGAGTCCCCCTTTCGATTTACTTACTTTCTTCTTTTATACTCGTCTGCGTTAACTGTCCTTCGTCCACGTGTAGGGTCAATCTTTGCAAGACTGATATTTGTCCCATCAGTCTAATCCTAGAATTGTTGGGGATGGTTGATAAGGCTGCAGAGTACGGCTCTGTCAGATGCAGAGTCTTATCTGGAAGGGTAGTAAGGATAACTTCCCCCAAGATATTTTGGATCTCCTTACAAATTCGTTCCTATACCAGTTTTACCCCTTTATTCCGGTGGGATTCTGGATCTGCCGAGGACTGAACTGTCCTCGGCTGCCTCCCAAAACTGTTTTGTGCTCTGTACTGTAGAGCTTGGGCCACAGCTCTCCTCGGCTTGGGCCTTCGGATTTTCCAAGAGCAACTGGGTCTGGCCCTTAAATTATTGGGCCCCACAGTTTTCCTTTGACTTGTTTTTTCTGATACTACCAAATATTGGAAAACATAGAAAATTATCTTTACATAAGGTTTTTCATAAAAATAAATGAAGCATTAATAAATATTCATGAGAAAAAAAAAAAAAAAGAATCGTTGCGGACAGCAAGTCTATAATGGATTTTATAAATGAGTCATAGACTATAATGTACCTTCCCTATTAATTCATTCTAACTGTTCTGCACATGTCTAACAATTCTACAGGAAATATATATTTTCAAGGCTACAGAAAATATTTTAAAATTTAAAACCACTGGAAATATTTAGTGTTCTAAAAAAATATTTACTATAAATAAATATATACACACACTGTTCTTCAGTGGCAAGTCTTTGTTTAAGCGAGGGTTATCGCAAGACCACACCGACTTGCAAAATAAAATGTATGTATACTCTTGCAAAAAAAAAAAAAAAATATATATATATATATATACTAAACTAACTTATTCTGTCTACCATTCTAAAAATATTAAACACTTTGACTTGAGAATCACAAAAATAAGAGTAATTTTATATTTTTACAATAATCTTATAGCAAATCATAAATGATAAGTTGTTATTGATTCTAATCGAGACCCAATACTGATATCACTTTTTTACCTACCAATAACAGTTTTTCGCATAAAATTTATTGTAAAAATATTATAGACATAGTATTACTCCAAAAATAATTCTGGCCCTAAACATAATCCCTAACCCCTTAAAAAAAATTTAAAAAAAAGAGGCTTAAATAACATCAATAAAAACTAACCCAAATAACAACAACAAAATTACTCAAACAAAAACAAGACTAGACCTGTAGGGTCTCTCTTTGGAGCCCAGGCCCAACAGGTTGGTGATTCTGGCCCAAAGAGCCCTAAATAATGAATTTGTAGAGAGCGGGTTACAGAACTAGGCCCTAACGAAGTGAGTGTTAGTTAACTTTGGGCTATGCAACAATTAAACGTAAGAATATCTCCTTCATGTCCGCTGGATACCCGGTCCAAGGAGACGTGTGGGTGCACTTCTGTTCCTGATCAAAGGCTATGGTCTTTCTCTCTCTCTTCTGCTCTTTCTTCCACTTTTTCTCGTCCCCTTCTTCACGAGGATTCCCTTCTCTTATATAACCTCCTTTAAGTCATCAGGTCTTTACAATTGTTGATCATCTGGACCTTCACTTGAGCGCCCGTCCCATCGGACATCTTCCCTGTCTTTCTGTGAATTGTAGTGGTCAAGGTAACACTGTTCACCTATCTTCTCCACATTAATGCGGCCAGAAAAGTAGCTGCCCTGCATTTAATGTGGCAGCTGTAGTCTCTCCCTTGACATCCTATACTCTCTTCCCTCTCCTTGGCTTGTGGGGCTCATCTCTGCTACTAATACTCGTTGGAGCGATTCTTTATTGTTGGTAGGATGCAGGTCTGAGCCGTACTTGGCACCCACACTCTCTCCTCGGACCTCCTTTTAAATAAATTTGAGCCCATAAGAATTGGGTCGGGAGCCCTTTTTGGCACCCACACTCTCTCCTCGGATTGGGTTGAACTCTATAGGGGGCCCAAGGCCCATCATTTGGTCTGGGGACTTTACCCCTACAAGACCAAACAATACTAAGTGAACAAATTATTCAATAAAAAGCATATTAGAAAAAAAAAAAAAAAGATTAAAATCTCTAATCATTCAAATTTACAACTTGTTCACTCATTTAGTAAAATTAATCTATAATTTCATTTTTCCTTAAAAAATAGTACAAGAGAAATATTGTAATCATGTATTCTCTTTGGTGGTAACGATAGTTATTTTCTCTTTGGTTTTGCAATTGCAACAATTTTGTTCTCCTTAGCAACTCAGCTTGTGGTAGTAGCAGATACTTTATATATAAATATATATATATATATCCATTTTTTCCTTCTCTATTATCATTTCAGACCCTCTCTCACTTTATTACTCTTATCTCAGTATTCACAATTCTCACTTTATCTATTATCAACATATTTTTTCGTAAAAAGAAATTGTAATACTTCATATATTTGCTTCTTCTTTTTTTGTGATATTAATATTTTTTAGTTATCACTTTATAAGATTTTATATAGTTTGAATTTCTTAACTATCACCCTAAAAAAAAATTCATAGAGCTCCCTCTTCAAAAAAAAAATTCATAGAGCCACCACGATTATTCCCATAGTTAATACTAATGACTAATTAATGACTACTTTAAACCCCAGTGTTAATAAATTTGTCTCCATAATATCCAATAGGTTCTTCTAACCCAATCCGGTATATAGTAGCTACTCTTTTTTTTTTTGGAAATATATATAGTAGCTACTAAAAAATCAAAAATCGATGTATATATTATATAAATCAATCGCTCACTTATTTAGATCTCCATGACTTGAAGAACTGTTACTTAAAAAAAAATGAAATAATTTTAAATAAATATGCTTTCAGAGTTTTCAGAAAATAAAAATTACTCTGACAGGAAACATTAACTTCTAAAGCACAAACAAATGTGCTAATTTAAATTTAATGAATTGTATACTGCTATGAAATACCTAAGAGAAACTAATCAACTAGAAGAAGAAAAAAAAAACATACAGTTTAATTAGAACACCATATCAGAAAAGAACATAGAAAAAGAAAACTTGGTATACGAGAAAGAACGTCTTAACATATATAACAAAAAAGGTAGGTACATCTCATGAAGAATATGGACAAATAATAGAACTAATTCCTACAGCAGTAGTGTTCCTCAGAATCAATTAATTCCAGAGGCCTAAGAAAGTTAGACCTTCCAGCGTTTGTTGCATTTGACACAAGTTACATATGTTGTCATGGGTTCATCGGCACTCCGGGTCTGCATTTGATAATAAGTACACTTGCGCTCGCGACACCGGCTACATTGGAACATGTCAGTGGTGGCCTTTTCTTCCTCATCAGCATCATGCATACATCTTTTCAAGCTTTTCAATTGTATCTGAATGTTCTCACTCTGCCTCTTGTGACTGGCCATCTCCTCTGCACTCATGGTTACAAGAGTCTCCGGCTTGATCTCTCCAAGAAGGACCCTCCTCCTTAAATCTGGGTTCTTTGGGTCTTTGAGATTGAGCAAGATTGATTGATAATTTGCTTTCTTGATGGGATTAGACCACCCAATCTTTTCAAACAACACAGACTCTACTGTAGCAGCCACTGGAACTGGGTCTATTGATGGTGATATGCTCTCATCAGTTTCAGAAGAAACTCTGGAAAAGGCCTCTGTCAGCAGTTTCCTAACCCTCTCACGATAACCAGAGTTTTTGTTGATGGGCTTGGAATCTTGATGATTGTTGTTCAAAGCGTTAGGATTAGGAATACGAAACTTGATTATCAGCCTCTTTCTGTTTGGAACCCCAGAATCTTTTCCAAAGACACCAACTTCACTGTCGTTCATGATGGGTGCTTTGGAATCTTGATGACCAAGAAAAGCCATACCGACATTTGTTTCTGGCTTGGGAAGTCGAAACTTGAAAACCTGTGTTTCTGTCATTGTTCTTTCTTCCTCTCCCAAAAACACAACGAAAGATTTCTTATTACCCTTTGCTCTCCAAATTGAAGTTTTTTAAGCAACTTTCTATAATTTCAGAGGAAAACAAACCAAAACTCAACAAGGATTATTATGATAAGGAAGACTGTGTATTTAATTATGATAGCGTTCTTGTTTCCGTCACCAACAAGTAATTGGAGTTCGAATCGGAATCGGATTAGGAAATTCGAATTGGGCGGTGATGTGAAGAATTTGGGTTATAGCCGTTGGGACTGCTATCTGGTATTTGGTATTTGGTTTGGGCTAGAGTTCAATTTTTATTTTATTTTTCTTTTCTTTTGTTTATTTACTTTTTACTGGAAAACTTTAGGATAAGGATCTTAAACTTAAATATGAGAGTAAAAAATTAAAATGGTAAAATAGTTTATTTGCGTAAATAGATGCCTTTTCCTTATGCTACTCAAATGGTGTATTTGCTTCTTTATTTTGTATGCATAAAATTGTTGTACAATGATTTTACTATGTACCTCACAATTCGCCCTGTTTGTTTCAGTAATGACGTTTTCTAGAAAACAAGTCATTTTCTAAGAAGTATTTTCTATAAAACTATCTCATTTTCCAATGCTTGGTAGCAACTTTAAATGAGTTGAAAATAACCTCCTAACTTCCCTTATTTAGCTTGCTATGAGATATAGTTGTTTTCCAAAAAAATTTAATGGAAAACAATCTCTAAAAATAAGTCTTACTTTTTATGTTGACCAAAGATAATTTTCTTTTGACTCATATTTTTTTATACTACCAAACACTGGAAAACATGAAAAACTATCTTTACACAAGGTTTTCCATTGAAACACCACTGCTCATTCACCCCTTTATTTTTTTTAAGTTTATATATATATATATATATATATGCAAAAACCATAAAAAAAAATATATATAATTAGATTTTAAATTAAAATTCAATTAGAGTCTAATTTTACGCCATATATCCCCTCTAATTTAAAATTTAAAATTTTTGTGCTAAATTATTTAATTCATTGTAACAATTAGAATTCAATTAGAGTTTAATTTTACATCACATGTTTCAATTAATATAAGTTTTTAAATTTTTGTACCAAATGAGTTTAATTTAATATATATATATATATATAACCAATGCTAGAAAATTTTATTAGATTCAAAATTGAATTTTGTTTTGTTAGCTTTCCATACAAATTAAATTTTTTAGATTTTTGCTGTTATTTTTTATACTATTTATATTCAGATATTTTTGTATGCCAGGATCTTAAACATAACAAATTGCAATTGACCTGAAAAATCTCATACACATATCCCCATTCAATTTGGGAGATATTATTGGACCAATTTATTCTTTTATTTTGTGTTGTATATAGTAGAATTTCATAGATAGTGATTTGTAAATTGATATTGTATATGTAATATCTAATAGTGATTTTCAAAATTATATACATAATAACAATGTAATGGAAAACTTAGCATAACCAATATCATGAAAATTGTAAGAAAAAACTATTTTAGTACCTCCAAATGTTCTGGTCAAACTAATATCTTATATGTTTTATAACCTAAGCTAACATTAATAGCACCACTAAAATTTATCATTTTCGTGCGTAAGCACGAGTTACATACTAGTTTTATATAGAGTGCACGGTGATAGTTATATACTGTGAACACTCTTATTTTGTGTTTTCAACATAATAAACACAATTTTAGTTAGATTGTGTACAGATGTGTGTTTCATGTTTTTAGTAGAATTTCACAATTACAAAACACGATTTTAGCTGAAGTATGTAAGTGTACAACTCGGTTTATGTGTTGGTTGGTTTTTAAATTTTATTTTTATTTTTAATCTAAATAAATAAAAGGAGGCCACAAGGATCAGCCCATCTAACTCTACGAACAAAGCCAATAATTAGGGAATGGGTTGATGTAGATCAGCCCAAACATGATTGTCAAAATCGCAATCTAGATCGTATGATTGTACAATTTTATGATCCCACCTCACCAAAACGTTTAGAATCGCACTGGGATTGTAAAAATGATAGGATCATACGTAGGATTGTGTAGGATCGTATAGTATCGTAGGATCATAAGGGATCCTACCGATCCTACCAAAAACAAAAATTTTGGTTTTTTTTTTATGGGATAAATTTTTTGTTTTGATGAAACTTTAAGGTTTTTATTTTTTCATGTTATGATGGTATGGCTTTTTATTTTATTTTTATAAAATTATATTAACATAAGCAAATGCTTTCTAGTTTCTAGTTCATTTATAATCAAAATGAATGAATGTTTCATCATTTTTAAATGAAGAATTTGATGTTGGCTTTGCTGCCTTTTAAGCTATAATGTTGTTAAATTTGTTTGATCAATATACTAATTTGTGTTCTAATATTACTAAAATATTTTTTTATATATAATTTTATCAGTTATGCTTGTATTTGTATATTGATTGATTGATTTTTTTAAGCATGCTCTTTAATTGTTGTTGAGTGGTATAACTTAAATAGTTGAGTGTGAAATTGTATCTTGATATCTTTTGCAACTCTAGTATACAAATATATAATGTCTACATAGATGATAGAATGGATGATGATGATTAGGAATTTAGGACGGTGGTTATAATAACCTTAGAATGAGAATAATTAAATGTCCATTTCACCTTAATATTCATTTGCTTTTGGATTTCATATTGTAGCTAGCTAGTTTCCATTTGCTAACTTATTTTGGATTTCAAATTTGGAACTTAGAACTTAGAAAATATTTTCCATATGTTTTGATAAATATTTTGGTATTTGGTTGCTAATTAAACATTTATTAAACTTTTTAGATACATCGAGTCAAAACTTAAATATATTTGTTTCGTTAGTATAGACTTAGCGATATATGACATGTAAATTACATCATATAATGGAAATTTTTTTTTTTATTTTTTTTTTTATGGATGAAATTATAATTAACGTGATTATTCAACATACAAAGTCATTATCAATGTGTTTTTTGCTTTAAATCTGAACGATCCCACCTACCTTCAACGATCCTACATAGGATCCCGATTTTGCCAACCCCAAAGGCTTTTGCGGAGAATCTCCACTCCCAAATCCTTCATGCATTTAGATTTTGCACCTGTAATTCAATTAGGGGTTATGTTGTTAAAGATATTTACACAGATCCTAGTATCTGTCTTGGTAAATACTTACCAACCAAAAAAAGAGGTGGCAATTTATGTTAAAGTCTCGTATTCATGTAGTGTGAATTCATGATTATTTGAATATACAGGTTGACGCGAATATGACATGTTTATTAATTATGTTAGGCCCTCTTGTCCCTAACACAACTATTTCTTAAATAGATTGACATGATATGACTCATATGACATATTTAATAAATAAGTCAAGTTAACACGTTACTTGAAACAAATAATCTATTAGCAATTCTCATATTTTATAGAATGTATAAATATACCACTAGATTTCAAATAAGGTCACCAAGCATAATAAAATTTATTGTGAAAAAAGTTGTACCAATGACATTCTTAATCAACGAGGGGAGCAATATATATACATATATACACACACAGATCAAAAGGGGAAAAAGTACAAACACAAAAGCTGAAGAAGTTAAAATTTACAAATATTTGATGTGAAATGATAGAAAATAAAGAATGCACTACAAAACTATGTTAAAAGCCAAAACTGCCATATTTGATGTTCAATACACATGAGCACTCTTAATTAATTACTTCCTAAAAGTGCATACGTGCCTAGTCTGAATATTTCTTTATTTCAATTTGTAGGAAAACCTCCAAAGCCATACAGAAGGATTTTCAATGATTTCATTTGAAAATAAAAATATATCACTATGGAGCTTTTAGAGTACTGTCTTCCAAAAGTATATACCCAAGAATTCTCCTATATCTTAATGTCTCCACTGTTGTTTAGTAACATGCACTACTAAGTTTTGCAAGTACAAATTTAGATTCCCTATTAAGGGTCGACTTAACACATTTTGTGGTTTAAGACAACAATTTAAAGTGAAGTCTTTTATGTAAAGTTATTAGTTTCTTCCAATATCTTAACGGTGGCATTTGTTGAACACTTCTTTGCAAAGACATCAATTATATATATATATATATATATATATATATACACACACACACATATATATAAGGTTGGGTTCAAGTTACACCTAGTGTAACTCTAAGTAATGTTACACCACTCAATATTTTTTAATTGGATGCGAATATTGACAAATCCACAGTTAGATTACATTATCTTCGTATATTCTTCATACTTGCAAAATTTCGAGGTGATCAAAGATTAATAGTCATGTCATTAATCAATTGTTTAAATTCAAGTTTTTGTAGTTTAAAATAATGCATAAAAGATGAGTTTATGGATAAAATGGTAAATAGCATCCGATTGATATGAAAATTGGCATGCATGTTAAGAACATATAGAACATGTAATTCAATAGTTGGATTTTCAAAATATTAATTCAATAACAAGTTATTGGGTGGTGTAACATTACTTAGAGTTATACCAGGTGTAACTTGAACCCAACCCATATATATATATATATATAAATAATAAGTTTAGCCTTGATTGAATTGGTTTATTTTTTACTAATACTACCATAATCATGCTAAAATCATGAAATATTAACTGACATGTTAAATGCATTTCATGCAAAATATAGTCATATTGATATGAAATATTCTCACATGCATCGAGTATTTTAAATATAAAATAAATTTTTTTTAACTCTTGATTAGATCTCAGCTTCTTTATGTACATGTGTTGGACCAAGTGAAAAATACTGAAATCCAATCAAGACTAAACACATAAGCGAGATATGGATTTAAGTGTGGGAATGGGTTTGTCCCTAACATTACTCATTCATTATTGGAAATAGAGAAGTTTTGTGGATTTAAAAAATGTTGAGTATAAAAATAAAATGGAAAATTGTAAAAAATAAAATAAAAATGATTCTAGACCTGAGATTGACTTTCAATCTCAACCCTTGAAAGTGTTGCACAGGATTTCAATCCAAAATTTTAAATTAATTTACTGATAGAAGGGCTTTTTAATTTTCACATGCTTATTTTGTTGAAACTAAAAACTTTTTACTGAAAGTATTGTAGATAAAAGTAGAAGTTAGTTGAAATAGTAAAGTGAAACCCATGAATAATATCAAAAAGTGCAATAGAACAATGAATAATACTAAAAATAAGATGAATAATAAAATAAACTGACTTTTTAATTTTTGCCAAACATACACTATAACTAAAGTAATGTACTTAAATTTTGCCCTATTTATATTTAGGCTTAAATCGCTTGAGCCTCGAGATGAATATGCTAATGGTTTCTATAAGTTAACCACATTAAACAGTAGGTCGTTTCTTCGAATGGGAATGGTCTGGCTCTGCAATGGATGAAGGAGCCGAAGCATCATAATTATATTCATATCTAGTGGGAGTATATTAGTAAAAGACTTATTTATTGCGGAAAAGACAAACACTTTCTGCTAAATTTTTTAACCTTGTTTTTGTATATCCTTCTCTACTTCCATCCCATCAGGATATGCTATCTTTGAAAACCAATCACAAATTGTAAAAGTTGTAGCATTTGAGAGCTTTTGCATTGATCATGATTGTTCTTTTTTCACTGAATGACCAATTTAGTTACTGAAAGCCATTTTAGTATAAAGGAAATGGGTTAATGAACTAAAAATTTATAGGAAATAGGTTAATGGACTAAAAAATTATACCTTAGCTTAAACAGGTAAACGTAATTTTCTTTTTTTAGCGAAGTAATTGTGTGTGAGTATTTTTTTTTTTTTTGGTTTTTTGTTTTTATATATTTATTTTAGAAATGGTAAGTTCTAGTGGAGTAATTTTTTTTTAATAATTCAATAATTACAATGAGAAAAAAAAATTTTAAATCATGAATATCTTCGTTAGAAACATCAAAAGATATTAGTTACACTACAAGGTAGAAACATCAAAAGATACTAGTTACACTATAACTGTAACGACCCAAGGAAAAGCGCACTATATCTCAAAAGGATTAGTCACAATTGAGGCTCCTTGCAATTGTTATTAAAGTCCAGTTCAACCCAGTAAATACCCGATGTGGGAACTAGCCACATCTGCGCTATACCTCAAAATGACTAGTCACATTTGAGGCTCCTTGCAGTTGTTATTAAAGTTCAGTTCAACTCGATAAATACCCGATGTGAGACTCATCACACACCCACACACATCACACAATCAATCAAATTGGGACATCACAATAACGTTTTTGACAATGAAGTAATTGTTAACTTTACTAAACCTATAGAATCGTTTGAGATCCTAAATTTTCTTTAAGTGAGTCTTTGTGCTGTTAAACCATACCCTCTATAGGCAGCAGGCTTATTTGTTACATCAAATAGATCCACTTCTATCAATAGGAAATTACATATTTGTCACTGTTACAATAGGGCCCTATTATTCCTTGGTATAATGCAAAGTGTCTCAAAAAGTTTTTATTTTAATTGTTATATCAAGTTTAAGACAGGTTTTTGAACCCTAATCCTTATAATAAAAAAGAGTAGAATATCACTAAAATACAAAAAGCCTGACAACATCATCAAGTTAGAGCTTCAGCATAGGGTGGGTTTTTTGAGTAATTGATTATTCTAGTCTATATTAATGGTCTGTCCAAACTATAAATCCTATTATGTATTTTAATTTTTCTGACTATATTAGGAGTTTGTGTTAGCTTCCTTAAGTATGACGTCCAACTGTTTCTTTCTACTTAATTTTATAGTAAGAGCTTCAGTATAATTAAGGCACACGTAATTAATTAGGGATATGCAACCATTTAACTCACCAACCCGACAAAACTAACCCAAACTAGCTTAACCCAACCTGATACTTTAGATTGATTTGTGTGGATTAGTGGGTTTGGTTGGGTTGAAATATGATTTAGAGACTCAAGTTGGCTTGGCTGGCTTCAGGTTGATAATTTTTTTAAGCCAACTAACTCAACCCAACCCCTTGTATGTATCAATTTATTTCATTATCCTTACTTTTAATAAACTTCGCAATTAATCAAAAGATCCTTATTAATAATCCTAACCACTCACTTAACAGTTTCGACTAAGTGCTCAGTCATCAATTAATGGTAGGAAAATTCTTAACCAGACATGATTGGGTCTACTTGTTGAGTGACAGGCTGACCCTCAACTTGTGACATCTCGAGACTATCCCTAGATGAAAATCACTTAATGTTAACTGTTTTACTTGATAATTCTCAACTTATTCTAGTATCCAGATGAGAAAAGGTAAATCAATGAGCTTAAAAAGGCATTAAGTACATAAGTAACACTGAAACCTAATAAGTAATAACCACCCATGCATTTTTTTATCATTATTTTCCTTTTATTTTTTTACTAACAGATGTTCAATACTAAAATGAAAATCTTTAGGTAGGCTATTTGGCAGAGTTGTTAATACTTCTTGTTTCACTTTTGCGCCTCCCTTTGATATTGAAGTCAAATGGGTAGGCTTCCATTAATGTCACATTTTATTTAATAAATACAGACTTTGAGTTAATTTGAAGTACCATTATACTCTCATATATATGTTTGTTAGGTTCAGATACAAAATGTGATATTGACATATTAATATGATGAATCATGTTGCTGAACCCTATGAATACCAAAGAGAAACTAATTAACCAGAAAAAAATTTAAAAAAAAAATAATAATAATAATAATTAGAAATTTAGAACACTATCAGAAGAGAAAATAAAAAAGAATACTTTATATATGAGAAAGAAAATATTAAAATATAAAACTAAAAACGTAGGTACATAAGCATATCACCAATCATTGTGAACAAATAATGGAGCTAATTCCTATTCCTAAACTAATAATCTTTTTCCAACAATAGTGTTCCTAAGAATCAATTAATTCCAAAGGCCTAAGAAAGTTAGACCTTCCAGCGTTTGTTGCATTTGACACAAGTTACATATGTTGTCATGGGTTCATCGGCACTCCGGGTCTGCATTTGGTAATAGGTACACTTGCGCTCGCGACACCGGCTACATTGGAACATGTCAGTGGTGGCCTTTTCTTCCTCATCAGCATCATGCACACATCTTTTCAACCTTTTCAACTGTATCTGAATGTTCTCACTCTGCCTCTTGTGACTGGCCATCTCCTCGGCACTCATGGTTACAAGACTCTCAGGCTTGATCTCTCCAAGAAGCACCTTTCTCCTCAAATCTGGGTTTTTTGGGTCGTTTAGATTGAACAAGATTGATTGATAATTTGCTTTCTTGATGGGATTAGACCACCCAATCCTTTCAAACATCACAGACTCTACTGTAGCAGCCATTTGAACTGGGTCTATTGATGGTGATATCCTCTCATCAGTTTCATAAGAAACTTTGGAAAAGGCCTCTGTCAGTAGTTTCCTAACCCTCTCACGATAACCAGAGTTTTTGTTGATGGGCTTGGAATCTTGATGATTGTTCTTCAGAGCCTTAGGATTAGGAATACGAAACTTGATTATCAGCCTCTTTCTGTTTGGAACCCCAGAATCCTTTCCAAAGCCACCACTTTTATTCTCCTTGATGATCGATACCTTGGAATCTTGATGATCAAGAAAAGCCAAACCCACATCTGTTTTTGGCTTGGGAAGCCGAAACTTGAAGACCTGTGTCTCTATCATTGTCACAAGAAAGCGTGTAGTGAGATTATTGATAATGGTAACAAGAGTCTCCCGCTTGATCTCTTCCAAGAACACAACCTTTAATTCTCCAAATAAAAGCAGTTCGTTTTAGCAACTTTTATATAATTTCAGAAACTCTAACAAGGATTATAAAACAGTGACTATGTATTTAATTATTTATGCCTTGAAACTCAAGGAATTCGAGTTGGATTCGGATTCGGAATAGGATTAGCAAATTTGCAGACAGGGCGGTGATGTTATAGCCGTTGGGGAGCTATTGGGTATTGGGGCTATATGCTAAAACATGTTTGCTGTTTGGTTTGGGCTTGGAGGTGAATTTTAATTTATTTAAATTTTCTTTTGTTTATTTAATTTTTACTATTGGAAATAGAGAGGTTTTGACTTATGAGGATTTGAATCACACCGTTCAATTACACTTCAAATTTTTTTTTTTTTTTTTTCAAATATGAGGTAAAAAGGAAATGTTAAAATTGTAAGAAAAATCATTAATCAAGGGCTTAGATTCAATTTGGATCTATATGCCAGTATTGACCGGTTCATTATCCAGGATCTAATGACTAATTATGAGGTGGCTTAGTAATTTTTTTCATGAGGTACATGACCTCTCTGAATTGTGTTTCATAGTTTTTTTTTTTTTTTTTTATTAATGAACGAGTTATATATGTTTTTCCTTTGCGATATTTACACTCTATTTGTTTTGATAATAAATATATATTTTTTTCATAAAAATGATTTTTTTTTGGATTTTTTTTTTTTTTGAAAACATATTGGTTTTCCTTTGTTTTGATGTCACTTTGAAAATGAGAAAGAAACATTTTTTTAGTGTGGAGCACAATTGTAATGGTTTGTTGAATATGTAATGTTTGGAAGATGTTTTCCATTATATTGAGCTTTTTTTTAGTTGATCATAAAAGAAAACACGTGTTTTCTTGCAACTTATGGTTTCGTTGTACGTACCAAACACCAAAACATACATAGAATTTTTCCTAGAAAACATTTTCCACCAAAACAAGCTAACATTAATTTTTATTAACCACTTATTGGTCTTTTCAATCTTAAAGGGATGAATGTGGTAATGGTTTCTATAAGTAAAGCACATCAAACAATAGATAGTGTCTTAGTTTGGAAATGGTCTGACTCTAGATTTGATGAAAAAGACGAAACATTACAATTTTATCCATCTCTGATAGGAATACATTAAAAAATATATTTATTTCCAAAAGGACAAACACATTTTGCTAAAGTATTCATCTCTTAGTGATTTTATTTTATTTTATTTTTTTTGGTGTGTGTAAAGTAATGAAGAAGTTTGTACATTAAGGGTCCGTTTGGATACAACTTATTTTGCTGAAAATTGAAAACACTGTAGTAAAATAATTTTTAAATGTGTGAAAAATTACTGTTCACTCTTTTTTTTTTTTACCATTCATATGCCTTGGTGCACGGTCTTATAAAAAAAGAGGCAAACATGGGGCTTAAAACGCGGATCCATACCCACACTAAGAGTACGTTGGGATTGGGCTAAAAAACCCAACTTGTCTGCGTCTGGTGTTTTTCTTTTCTTTTTTTTTCTTTTTTGCACGTGCGCAAAGTTTGACTTTTCTCCATTTTTTCAACCAATCAGTGCACATCATGCACTGTTCAAAGACCCACAAATTTCACTTTTCAGCAACTTTTTCATTAAAAATGGGTCCCATGCAGTGGCGGAGCCACATGTATCCTTGGGGGGGCCTTGGCCCCTCCAAAATTTTTAATTTTTTTTTTTACAATTTATGTATATTTTATAAATATTTAAAGGTTATATGAAAAAACATAGGAGTTGCCCCCCCCAAAAGAAAGCATTGATCAAATAATTTAGTAATTTTTCCTAAAAAAGAGAGAGTTTAGAGTTGATATACAATTGCAACAGAATGAAATAGTTAGGTAGTAAATTTTGTGAGTAAATAGTGGAAGTGTGGAACCCCTAATTTTTAGCTCAATTTCAATTCCAATTAATACGTTCAAATCATTCAACATTGATAATATATGCAATTTGGTTGAAATTTCCTATTCTCAAGATTTTATCAAGAAATAAAAAAGTTCATATGATACTTCAATTATAACATTATGATATTGATTTGTCAAAACATGGATGAAGTTTTGCAAACAATTTATATATTTTATATGTACACACATACACATATATTATGTGAATTTTTTAGGGGAGTGTCTATTTTTTATTTGAGTTTATCTTGACAGAATATATAGTTTGCCCCCCCCCCCAACTCAAGATTCCTGGCTCCGCCACTGGTTACACGATACTATTCACACATTTAAAAATTATTTTGCTAAAGTGTTTATCAATTTTAAGTTTCAATTTTCATTTTTCAGATGTATTCAAACGGACCCTAAGAAGCCCAATCTATGGAGTGATGAAATGCATTGGTTATATGAGCCTATCTTGTGAAGCAAGAAAAGAAGTCCTAGGGTCATAAAACCCAATACATGAACTAAAGTGGTTGAGATTAATGAAAGACTCGTTGCATGTAGAGAGATTGCACAAAAAGCCCAACACGTGTTGGTAATTATCCATTAAATTATTGGGCTTTGGCTTTTTATGAATTAAGCTCAAACAATACTCAAGAAAGAAAATTTTCTAGAGCACATAAGAGTTAATGTGGTATGCAAATTAATGTAGTGTTGGAACTTAAGAGAGACTTTTACCAAAAAGAAATAAAAAATAGCCAGTGCGAAATAAGCTCTTTAAGTCTCTTAAAATAATAACAGTCGAGAGTTCATATAGGCAATGCAATTTTGCTTCTCATGCTCTAGCAAGATGTTCTTTAGATTGTAATTTTTTTGGTTCCTTTCATATCGGCAATTGTCCCCCTTGTTTTGTTTCGGTTGTGAGGGGGTGAGATAGGCTAGTATACGTAGTTTGGTTTTCTCTTACGCTTTGTTTGTTTCGATGTTAATATTTTTTTTTATAGAAAATGAGTCATTTTACAAAAGTATTTTCTATTTAACTATCTCATTTTTCTATGTTTGGTAGTAACCTTAAATGAGTTGGAAACAAACTCTCAACTTCCCTTATTTAGTTGATCGTGAGATAAAGTTGTTTTCTAAATAAAAAATTAATGGCTTTCTCAAAAAAAAAAAATTAATGGAAAAAAATATTTAAAAAATAAGTCACACTTTTTTTGTTAACTAAAATAGGTTTTTTTTTACTCATTTTTTCTGATACTACCAAATACTAGAAAACACAAAAAATTATCTTTATATAAGGTTTTCCATCAAAACAAATGAAGCATTAATAAAGATTCATGAGGAAAGAAAAAAAAAA